>NW_011888824.1:5018163-5038389 GCF_000151845.1 Pteropus vampyrus | reverse complement strand
TGTTCCTCATGGTATACTCCAGTGTCATTCGTTCCATTTAAACTGTCAGTTTCAAATATTACTGGAAAAGATATAATTTTGTTTCTTTCTTGAGAATTTGTTTCCCCTTAGGTTAAAATTTATTGTTATAAGTGGCTGATGTACTTTCCTTCTTAATGTCTTTTTTTTTATACTCTTATTTTGATGTAGTTGTAAAATGATTAAGGAGTAGCTTGAATAAGGTCTAGTTTATGTACTCTTTTGCTAGAGAATTTGCAATTCTAGGTTGGAAATAGGTGATGACAGTGATACATTCTAGAGTCACCAAGGTGAACGTGTGTATTTCCACATCATTCTTTAAAAGATGAAATAGTGAGAATACATGCTGATGCTTTCTGAAGAAAAATAGCCATTCTGGTCATGTTGTTGCTCTGTGACTCTGGATGTTTACTACAATCAGGACTCAGACATTGAGAAAACAGAGTGCTCCTGACTATCAGATGTATGGTCAGCTCTGTTTTAAACTATATCCACACCAGGAGATACCTTAAAGGATTTAATCTGCTTCAGCCAGCAGAGGGCAGTGTACACATAAGAGTACATTACAATTTGTAAGGCTCCCTTTGGTTTCTTTGGCAAGTGTGCTAAAATTCCTCGAGTGGTTTATGTTTAGAATTAGCAGTACTGATAGGACAGGAAATTGGCTGGGTGGGACAGTGGTTAAAGGGATTCTGTCTAAAAGTTTAGATTTGAAATATGTGCTACCATAATGTTGCTGTTCAGTCAGGAATGTCCTCTAAATGTCAAACTCTATTTTGAAGGACCCACTAATCTACCATGTGGGAAGTTAACTCTTTAACCGTTGTTTTGATGTAATCTCTATGAAAAAAAAAAAAAAAACCTAGTGTGATGGAAAGAGCATAAGCTTTGAAGTCTGATCTAGGCTGCAATTCTGGCAATGCTACTTACTAACTATGTGACCTGTGGCAGATTATTTAAACTCCTGCAGACTCCCTTGCCTTATCTGCAAAATTTATATGATAATCTTCTGTGAGAAGATGCAGAAAATTTAATAATGGATTTATGTAAAACACATCGTTGTGAATGTAAGTTGCTTTCTTGCATCAGAGCTTGTATATTTCTTGTCATATTTACAATTGCTGTTTGTCTTACAAGGTTAAGCGATAGGTCTGAAAGCTGTGTATTTCCATTACGCAGCCATCTCTAGCTAGTACAGATTTTTCTACAGAAACTCTTAATTTCTGGTTATAAAAGTGATAAACAAGAGATAGTGTAATCAACGATCTTAATATTTATTATATTCATATCTCTAATGACTACCATGGTCCAAAATTTAACCAGTATTTATAAAATTTGGGAAAGGTGGTCTATAATCTTTCGTCACCATGGTTTTCTCTCAGCATTTCCTAGTTCTTTGTGTGTTTTTATTTTCCATGAAGTATTTTTTGCTTCCTAAAACTTGGCAGAACTCAAGTTTTATGATACATTGGCATACAGGTAGACAGATTTGGATGTGTTGGAGAAACCAGAAGTCAAACACTGGGACAAGCTTGAGTTACTGAGGAACATCAAGGGTTGTGTTGCTTGAGGATACTCTTGCCCTTTTAAGTAAACACTTTGGCCTTCGAGATACCGAGTTGAAAAAAAAGCTGCAGATATCCCTGCTTGAGATGGGCCCGGAATGCAAATAGAGAAGAGGCATGAAAAGGTGATGAAAAGTATGTAGAGTTGAATATCATCATCTCAAGTGTGAGCCCTGGTAAACTAAACTAAAGATAGGATGAAAGAGAGAGAGAGAAAACAGAAAAAAAATATATTGAGTTTGTAATTTTCTTAAGCATTGGGGTTATAAATTCTGAATATTGCAAATAGTATATTTCATATGGATGAGGGTATATTTGAAACGTGTATTGTTCATAGGTATATGATAGTTGCATGTATGTATGTAATAATATGTGGTAGACCATAGATATACTGAATGTTTCATGTAGAACATTTTATGAACTGTGACTCTTCCATTTAGATGAAAATGGTAACCAAAGTCCCTTGAGTGTCTGGCTTACCCTGAAGCAGGACTTAGGCTGCTAGGGAGTAGGCCCTTGCCAGATTTCTGGCTATACAAGGGATTTGGAGCTTTTGGGTTCTCCAGGGGTTTTTGTTATGAATGTCTTTATTTCACAATCAGGGGGCATTCAGTCTTGTGGGAGGAGGTGTTCCAGCATAGGACTCAAATACATGCCTCATGTTGATGCCTCTCTACTCCCTGGGAGATACAGAAAATAGGATCCCGTGCCCCCGCCACCTGCTCTGTCCCCCAAAGGTTGTGTTTCTAAGGCTAATAGTCTTTCCAGCTTTCCTCGTAAGCATGTGTTTCTCTACTTCTGGATCCCTGTAGTACTCAACACTTCATCTTTTAGGGGCTTATTTTGCTTTACTTTATCTTAGTGAATCTTAAGGTTTAAAATATTCAGATAAAGAATGTCATAGGTAGTATGTGTTTCCTAGGTGACCACTAGTTAGCGTAGGTTTTAGTCATTACTTTTCGGTTTTCCAGACTGCTGCTGTTCATTCCCTGTCTCTGGCTCTGATCTTTATATTCTCTGTTATTTATCACCAGTTTGCACTATTTATATCCTCCTGGTCAAAGACAAGCTATTTTGTTAAGCTCGCTCTCTTTGATCCAAGAGGAAGTCTATCTTCCATTGTGTTTCAGCTATTGTCTCCTGCTTCCTCCAGTGAGCTGTGTAATTGGCAGCTTAGCCAGGTTAGGCACACTAGCGCCTGAGTCAGTCCCCAGCCTTATCGTGCCACTGCATTCTAAGCTTGCACGCTGGAATCACACAGTTCTGTCCTATCTTGTCCTCCTCACCACTGCAGCTCCGGGACATTCCCTGAAGCGTATTAGTCGATAGTATATTTCCACATAGAAGTGATTTTGCGAGGCCTAGAGGAGTCGCAGGGAGAAGAGAGGACAGAGGGCAAATCTGGGAAAGATCTCATTTCCTGCCGTTGTGCTGTACCCCTCTTGTACAGGAGAGGAAAGTGAGAGAACGTTCAGAAAACTGATGTGCAATTGAATCTAACTCTTAAACATTAAAGGAAAGCCTCAGAATTGGGGAGAGTTTGAACTCATTTGGGTTTTAGCCAGCAATGCTGGCATATTAGGTTTACATTTTAATAGGTTGAGTTTGGTGTCCCTATGAAGAGGGAGCCAGTGAAGGCAGAGCGACTGGCCATTTAGGAAAAAAACAAGGAGAGATGGGGAAGGCTTAGTCGGTAGTTCTGGAATTACAGGTGAAAAGAAGAAGTGGACTTGAGATATTTAGGATGCAGAATCTAAGATTTTAGGACTAACTAAATGTGAGATGAAAAGGGAGAGGGATTTGACCTAGGTTTCTGATTTTGATGACTAGGTGGAGAATCGAGAGAAATGTGAGAAATGAAAAAGCAAGGAGAGATATCAGCATCTAAACTTACCTTTTACATATAATCAAGTAAAGACATTTCTTCCAGGGTTAAGCTAATGTAGTTTAGGAGGACAAATTTTCTAGTGATCTTATTTGATATAAGGACAGAATTTAGAACACCTGGAGAAGTAGATGATGACATGGCCTTTCCTTTCATATGACTCTTCAGACTTGATAAAAGTTAAAATGTACAATCGGAGGTTGAACACTGGAACATTGTTTTGTACTGCTGCTGTCCCAGGTACAGTCCTGAGATGTGGGCCAGACTTCAGTCCTCTAAATGTCAAACTCTATTTTGAAGGACCCACTAATCTACCATGTGGGAAGTTAACTCTTTAACCGTTGTTTTGATGTAATCTCTACGAAAAAAAAAAAAACCTAGTGTGATGGAAAGAGCATAAGCTTTGAAGTCTGATATAGGCTGCAATTCTAGCAATGCTACTTACTAACTATGTGACCTGTGGCAGATTATTTAAACTCCTGCAGACTCCCTTGCCTTATCTGCAAAATTTATATGATAATCTTCTGTGAGAAGATGCAGAAAATTTAATAATGGATTTATGTAAAACACATCGTTGTGAATGTAAGTTGCTTTCTTGCATCAGAGCTTGTATATTTCTTGTCATATTTACAATTGCTGTTTGTCTTACAAGGTTAAGCGATAGGTCTGAAAGCTGTGTATTTCCATTACGCAGCCATCTCTAGCTAGTACAGATTTTTCTACAGAAACTCTTAATTTCTGGTTATAAAAGTGATAAACAAGAGATAGTGTAATCAACGATCTTAATATTTATTATATTCATATCTCTAATGACTACCATGGTCCAAAATTTAACCAGTATTTATAAAATTTGGGAAAGGTGGTCTATAATCTTTCGTCACCATGGTTTTCTCTCAGCATTTCCTAGTTCTTTGTGTGTTTTTATTTTCCATGAAGTATTTTTTGCTTCCTAAAACTTGGCAGAACTCAAGTTTTATGATACATTGGCATACAGGTAGACAGATTTGGATGTGTTGGAGAAACCAGAAGTCAAACACTGGGACAAGCTTGAGTTACTGAGGAACATCAAGGGTTGTGTTGCTTGAGGATACTCTTGCCCTTTTAAGTAAACACTTTGGCCTTCGAGATACCGAGTTGAAAAAAAAGCTGCAGATATCCCTGCTTGAGATGGGCCCGGAATGCAAATAGAGAAGAGGCATGAAAAGGTGATGAAAAGTATGTAGAGTTGAATATCATCATCTCAAGTGTGAGCCCTGGTAAACTAAACTAAAGATAGGATGAAAGAGAGAGAGAGAAAACAGAAAAAAAATATATTGAGTTTGTAATTTTCTTAAGCATTGGGGTTATAAATTCTGAATATTGCAAATAGTATATTTCATATGGATGAGGGTATATTTGAAACGTGTATTGTTCATAGGTATATGATAGTTGCATGTATGTATGTAATAATATGTGGTAGACCATAGATATACTGAATGTTTCATGTAGAACATTTTATGAACTGTGACTCTTCCATTTAGATGAAAATGGTAACCAAAGTCCCTTGAGTGTCTGGCTTACCCTGAAGCAGGACTTAGGCTGCTAGGGAGTAGGCCCTTGCCAGATTTCTGGCTATACAAGGGATTTGGAGCTTTTGGGTTCTCCAGGGGTTTTTGTTATGAATGTCTTTATTTCACAATCAGGGGGCATTCAGTCTTGTGGGAGGAGGTGTTCCAGCATAGGACTCAAATACATGCCTCATGTTGATGCCTCTCTACTCCCTGGGAGATACAGAAAATAGGATCCCGTGCCCCCGCCACCTGCTCTGTCCCCCAAAGGTTGTGTTTCTAAGGCTAATAGTCTTTCCAGCTTTCCTCGTAAGCATGTGTTTCTCTACTTCTGGATCCCTGTAGTACTCAACACTTCATCTTTTAGGGGCTTATTTTGCTTTACTTTATCTTAGTGAATCTTAAGGTTTAAAATATTCAGATAAAGAATGTCATAGGTAGTATGTGTTTCCTAGGTGACCACTAGTTAGCGTAGGTTTTAGTCATTACTTTTCGGTTTTCCAGTCTGCTGCTGTTCATTCCCTGTCTCTGGCTCTGATCTTTATATTCTCTGTTATTTATCACCAGTTTGCACTATTTATATCCTCCTGGTCAAAGACAAGCTATTTTGTTAAGCTCGCTCTCTTTGATCCAAGAGGAAGTCTATCTTCCATTGTGTTTCAGCTATTGTCTCCTGCTTCCTCCAGTGAGCTGTGTAATTGGCAGCTTAGCCAGGTTAGGCACACTAGCGCCTGAGTCAGTCCCCAGCCAGTCCTTGGCTGCCTTATCGTGCCGCTGCATTCTAAGCTTGCACGCTGGAATCACACAGTTCTGTCCTATCTTGTCCTCCTCACCACTGCAGCTCCAGGACATTCCCTGAAGCGTATTAGTCGATAGTATATTTCCACATAGAGGTGATTTTGCGAGGCCTAGAGGAGTCGCAGGGAGAAGAGAGGACAGAGGGCAAATCTGGGAAAGATCTCATTTCCTGCCGTTGTGCTGTACCCCTCTTGTACAGGAGAGGAAAGTGAGAGAACATTCAGAAAACTGATGTGCAATTGAATCTAACTCTTAAACATTAAAGGAAAGCCTCAGAATTGGGGAGAGTTTGAACTCATTTGGGTTTTAGCCAGCAATGCTGGCATATTAGGTTTACATTTTAATAGGTTGAGTTTGGTGTCCCTATGAAGAGGGAGCCACTGAAGGCAGAGCGACTGGCCATTTAGGAAAAAAACAAGG
Source organism: Pteropus vampyrus (assembly GCF_000151845.1). NCBI lineage: Eukaryota > Metazoa > Chordata > Mammalia > Chiroptera > Pteropodidae > Pteropus > Pteropus vampyrus. The sequence goes on along the minus strand of NW_011888824.1, from coordinate 5,032,156 downwards.
AGAGATGGGGAAGGCTTAGTCGGTAGTTCTGGAATTACAGGTGAAAAGAAGAAGTGGACTTGAGATATTTAGGATGCAGAATCTAAGATTTTAGGACTAACTAAATGTGAGATGAAAAGGGAGAGGGATTTGACCTAGGTTTCTGATTTTGATGACTAGGTGGAGAATCGAGAGAAATGTGAGAAATGAAAAAGCAAGGAGAGATATCAGCATCTAAACTTACCTTTTACATATAATCAAGTAAAGACATTTCTTCCAGGGTTAAGCTAATGTAGTTTAGGAGGACAAATTTTCTGGTGATCTTATTTGATATAAGGACAGAATTTAGAACACCTGGAGAAGTAGATGATGACATGGCCTTTCCTTTCATATGACTCTTCAGACTTGATAAAAGTTAAAATGTACAATCGGAGGTTGAACACTGGAACATTGTTTTGTACTGCTGCTGTCCCAGGTACAGTCCTGAGATGTGGGCCAGACTTCAGTCCTCTGAAGTTGACTGTACTCCCTCCCAGGCTATGGTAACCCCAGGCATTCCTTAAGTCTCCTCCTGCTGTGAAAATTTCATGTCATTGAAATACGTCCTCTAGTTACTAGAACTAAGTTAATAGTACTTCTGATCTACTTTGTTCCTTTCTGGGCAGGCAATTCAGCTGCCAAAGCCTTAGTCCATTACTTATTTATTCCCAGAGATGCTCCTGCTTTTTGAGTTGAGGAAGAAGTTAGTTCTTTTGGAGAAAACCTCATTATGCTGTTGTCAAGTGGGTAGTCTTTGGGGTCAAATATACCTGTGTTCAGATCCTAGCTCTGTCATCTTGGCCCTGTACTCTTAAATAAGTATTTATCTGTAAGTGGTGATAATAGTGCATTTATCTTTTAGAGCCGATTTGTTACAAGAGAGTGCATATATAAAACATCTAGTATAGTTTTTGGCCCATAATAAATACCCAGTAAATACTGCCTTCCATTTGGTATTTAATTGTATACCTACAGGTTGACCAGACAAAATTTATCTTTTATCTTTCGGGGATTATATAGCCTGAAGTTAGTAACCATTAGCGTGTTTTCCTGTGTTTGTAGGAATATGGAACTATAATACACTTAATGCCATGGAATTTAAGTAGCCTCCTTTTTTTTTTTTTTGATGACTAGGAAATCTGGGCATTTTTAATAATTTGACTTTTGTGTGATTAAAAAAAAATTCTGTGGCAAATAGATTCTGAATAAACAAATCAGCCAACGTTATTTTATTTTGGATATGCCTGTACTTTTATTAATGTTAGATTTGAGAGAAGGGATTAAGATATGCATTCTCATATAGGACTAAGGAAAAATACAAAAATATTTTGAGGATTGATATATTCCAGATATACTTGTAGATACCATTTTATATTGAAACTAGAATAAAAAATTAGGCTTTATATTTTCTAATTATGTCTCCACACCTATTCTCAAAACCACATTAATCCACATACAATTGAATATAAATTTAGAGAAATGGGAAATGAGATTTTATTTTTAATTAGATTTTTTTTCATGATTTGATATGGCTAGTGAAATTGGATAAGTTGATGTTTCAGTGTTTTTCTCTCAGTCTTCTAAGCTTGAAAATATGACATCCTAACCCAGATCGTTATTTCCAACGTCCAAACATCAAGTCTGAGTACCAGTCCTTGCCTGTCTCTAAAATCTAAAAGTGGGGGAATCATTTTTTCAGGCTGTTTCTTCATCTACTGTGGTAACTTTAAGTTGCCAGGTATAGTTATTTCATTAACTGAATATGAATATACCCCTAGTTTGATTTATATGTGTGACATATCAATGTAATAATTTGTTGTCGTATACCTTTGGAGTGGAAGCTTCCTTTGTGTGGTAATTCTTATAGTCATAGATGATTTCAGTTTGTGCTGAACTAGGAATCAGAAGATGCATGTGGTCATCTCAGCTTGTGTTGCCTGAGATGCTTCTCTTTGCCCTCTCTGGGTCTCTATTTTCTCAGTAAAAGTGTTCATCTTCTCTGTGCAGAAGATTGCGTGGCTCAAATGAGGTGAAGTAGGTGAAAACACTTTGGATACTCAAGCATGGTAGAGATATAACGTGGTGGTATATTTCTAATTCAGGTAATAAAGAAAAACAAATGGGCACTAGGGAGTAAGATTTTGCTTAAAGTAAAAGTTGCAAGCTAACTAAAGAAAATAACTCAAACATCATTTTTTTCCTGTATTTTGCTACCAACCAGAATCGGGACCAGTATTCACATCTGCTAAGTGATCAGTCTCTGCCATACCAAGGTCACAATTCCTTCCGTGAGAAATATTTCAGTGGAGTAACAAAAAGAATTGCAAAGGAAGAAAAACCTAGCCAAGAGTGAAAATTAAGGTTTTTGACAATGGAGAAAGAATAAGGATTTGATAAAAAGAAAAAAAAAGAAAAAGAAAAAAGACATCTGGATGTGAACTTTGATGTACGATACAGAAAACATGTACTGTTTTAAATAATTTTATGTAACAAATGTTACAAAGTAAATTGAACAATTCTTTTAAAATTTAGCTTTGTTTTATAGACTACTTTGTTATATGTGGTTTTTGACCTTATTTAATTTATATTTGTACTTTCAAGTATTATGGAAATTGAAAACAGTGATATTTTTGGTAATTAACTTACAAAGGGAACTAATATTGTTGAATCTTTAAACAGATATCTGCCGGATATATTATAGGCAGTTAATAGTGAATTTATTCATTAGGTAGATTTGTTTAATTTGATTTTTCATCATAATTGATTTACATTGTCACTAATAAAGCTTATTGAGGATTCTTAAAATTGTGTATTATTCAGTGCTTTTCAAGAGACATATGAAGGAAATGAATTTTTATTTACAAATGCCAAACAAGTAAGTCATGACGATGATAATAGTGATGATGAGAAAGGCTAGGACCTGACAACCTAAAAAGCCTCCACACTCCTTGAGGCCTGTCCACATCTGAAGCTCGTCTGTACCTTGGATTTGCTCCTGCATTCCTAAACTTTGACTGTCGGTCAAGTTAACTACCCACAATTTTTGGTTTAGAAAGTAACTGATAGTTAAAAGCGGTAACAACAACACAAATCCTTGATGGTTTCCTAATGGTATTAAGCCTAATCAGAGCTCTTTGAAATAGAAGCTATATTTTTCTTGAAGGAGAAACTTTGCTGAGTCCACATTGTGTCCATCATGAAAATATCTTGTTTGAAAACCACTACACCCATTACTTCAGGATGCTAATAGCTTTCCTGCTCTCGGTGGTCAAATGTACCTCAGCAGGCGGCAGTAAACGAATCCCCTCTCTCTAACCAGAGCCTATTTTTATTTATGTCGTTATTATTATCTTAGTGTTACTGCTGGCTTTTATTGACTCACAGCTTGAATATGCATGGCTTAGGACCTCCAAAAGACCAGCAGTACCCAAGCAGAGAGAGAGCAGGCCTTCTGCTGAGTTCTCTCTCCTTTTCTTGTAGCTCTGAATTTCAACAGCAGATCTCAAACATTTCAGTGATTGTTTGGGTTTCTGGATGTGATTTGTAGTACGCTGGGGAAAATCTAAAAGTATTCAAGGATGATTTATTTTCGTATTTCTGTTATAAACCATCTTATTTAAAAGTTTTTGAGGTTATATCGGGGGGTGAGTTTGAGTTGACTAAATTTGGAATTAGAGATTTTAGCCTTGTACCATTTTTCTGTTGTAACAAAAATTAGTCCAAGTAGTTCTGGAAGCATTGCAACATTAATTTTAGTCACTTTAACTTTAAAAAACTATCCAACATTAAAAAAATTTTCAAATTTTTATTACCACTGATTGAGGTCTTCTAATCTTTGGTTCTTCATGATTGTGAGGTTTATTTTCATATTTATCAGTAAACTAGGTCTCCCAATCGTGAAATGCCACAAGGCTCAGAGCATGAATTTGTGTAATTATTTTAAAATTGGTACTCAACCAATTTTGATTTTAGAGTAGAGGTCTCAAGTCCTCTTATTTTAAAAAAGACTTTGTTTCTGGCATCAGGATATTATTACTTTCTGCATAAGTTATAGCAAATCACTTCCAGGATTGCTTTAGTTTTATGTGTGTTCTTTATATATTTCCAACAGCAATAATATCACCTAGCAAAATGTCTGCATTTTGGATAGTCCTCTTACGAATTTATGGTATAATCTGTGAGTGAACCCTAGGTGGTCTGTGGGCTGGCCTATTTAATGATTATAATATGACAAAATCTGTAATTTTCTTTCTGGTATGTATTAAATATTCATAAAATCCAGACGGTTACCTTGGTGGTGTTTCATCAGAAGCAACCTCCTTTCCATCCTTACTAGACAAAGATTTTTTTGCTGTGATAGCTGGAAGGGAATAATGGAGTAGGTGGTCTTTGGTGTGTTTAGCCAAAGTGGCCAGCAGATTTTAAAAAGTTTAAAATCTGCTGCAAATTTCTCAGCCACTTCCTGCCCGGAGTGACCCAGGTTTGGTGCAGCTTACCACTAACTTCCTTATGAGTAATTCTTTAAATACTAAGATTGAGCAATAAAACATTTTCAAACTGTTTAAACTCTGGGAGGTAAGTCAGTAAGTCAGCATTACCGCTATTTTCTTGTGGAGGAAACTCACTTAAAATTTGAGATTCCCTGCATATTAAGGCAGAGTGGTATTACAACTAAAAAGAACCTTATTTCAAGTTTGGTAGGGGAAAGTAGAGTGTGGGTTAACATACCAGATGCATTGTAGTGAACGTGTTTATATTATTGGATGAAAAATGTGCCTTAAAAGTTTGAGACGTAGAAACAGCTTTCGAAGTAATATGTTTTATACTCTTGTTATAATTAAATTAAAGAAGCAGGGATTTGACTATTTTTTAACATCAGGAAATTGGATGTTAAGGTTGTGTTATCTGGATGCCAGTATAAGCAAATTCGGCTCTTGAATCAAAGGCCTCAGTCGTTTGGGTTAGAAGAACTACTGACACCCTATGCTGCAACTATTATCAAGTATTGCAAATCCAGAGAGATATGGAATAAAATGTAATGTTTATGGGTTGAAAATTGAAGGTGACATTTTTTAGAGAAATGATCTTTCTACACTATTATAATAAATCTCCCTTGAAAAAACACAGTGGAACTAAGCCGATGTTAATGGTTCTAGTAGAAAAAAATCCTGTGTAGATAAAGCAGAGCATAAATAAACAAATTCATTAATGGAGCATAGGGGTAGAAGTGGACATGGGTGTAGCTGAGAAAATTGATGACCTTATTGTTGATTTTCCTGTTTGACCAAAAGGGAATATTATACCAGAATAAGGACCTTGGCTCTTTTTACAGGAGCATGGTTCTGCTCCATAATAAACTTATTTAGAAAACTAAACACTACTAAATCTTTTTTCTTAGAAGGATTGTATTCATAGAATAAGCGAAGTTTACTTTCATTTCTAAATCACCCACTCCCGTTTTTCTGATATTTATCAAGTAATGTGGTTTGTAATCCAAACAAACAAAAAAAAATGCCTTAATCCAGAACATACACATGGACACAATAACACTAGACTGATGATGTTTGTACTTTACAAAAACACTGAGATCTCTAAAATGGAGTGGTTGGAGAACATAAGGTCTAGAGTGTAAAGAATTGTAATGGAATGATAAACATATCTGTGATTCTATCTAGCCATAGAATCATAGAGACAGCACATTCCTGTCTATCCTTTGGGGTGAAAAAGCTTACGAGGGAACCTGACCCTATTCCCTTAAGAGAGGTCTGCCTCAGGATGTTCACATGTTTTACTGTGTGGGATAAGCAAATTGACATTTAGACATAACTGAGGCCAACCTGGAATTTGGCTCTTATCCCTTCCTTCATAAGCCATTGTAGACAGGCTCTTAGGGGGATGGAGGCTAAATTGTCATGGCAGTCTCTTAAGAAGCCTGGGTCATGGAACAAAATGGGGCTTAATAGATGAATGTTAAGATAAGCCAGCTTCACTTTATGTAACTGCTAGCCCTATTTCTTGGGATATTAGGATGTGCTTAGTATATTTTTGTTCTAGAATTTGAATGTTCTTAACTGAGATAATCATATTGCAGTCATGCCAAACTGAATTGCCTAAAAAGGAATCCGCTTTGACCTCTGTGACTTTAAAACCTCTCCTTTAATCAAGCCTTCCTGACTCTCTCCTGAGGGCTTATCGGAAGAACTCTATTTTGTCTGACATCCAGCAGTGAAGATTAGCTGGGCTTATGTGTGAAGTTAGTCAAATTAAAAAAACAAAAAAGGCTGAGAGAAAATTAAAATTGAAAACGTAAATGGTCCTTGAGCTAGGCTTTGATGGGCTGCCCAAATATTTTATCTAATATGTTATGAGTCTGTGAAGTGGATCAAGCTGGTCAGAGCTGGTATTGGTGAGCTTTAGCAGTCTGTAAAAGCTCTTTACTGTTTGTTTGTAAATCATGAGCTGGAGTATCACCACAAGTCCGAGTGCTTCCAGTACAAAGAGCAAAACTTCTTTGCGTTATTTCACTCTTTTTAAAATTTATACTTGTTGGGAGACATTTCTCCATAGATGTGTTACATTTCTGTATATCTAAGGAGGCACTGACCCCCTTTTTAAAGATGTGTGAGCCCTTTGAAAGATAGAGGCGGTGTCCCCACCTCCTCGTGCCCCCTTCGCTTCTGAAAAACAACTTTTTGTCAGCTGTTTTGGGTTCTTGTCAAAACTGAACACCTGAGCCATCTGACCTGATACTTTCATTGTGGAGCGGATCAAAAGATTCATGACTACCAACGTAAGAAGAGCCTAATAACCCTCACTTGTCAGATGGACTTAGTATATTCAAGAATGCAGCTGGCTTAGCGCCAGTGGCATCTTGGATTTACATGAAAAAGTGGCAGCTATCTGTTTGGGGAAAACTTTATCCCACATTCCACTGTCTGAAACAAAGGACTGGCGCAATGATGTCTTTGATTCATAAAGGTTACATTTAGGGGGTTTAAAAATACATTTAGGTTGCATTTAGGAGATTCCTCTAAATGCCCACTGCCTCTTCCACTGATGGATTGGCTAAACTGAAACCCAGGAGTGGTCAATGGGCTGCTATGGCTGTTCTATCTCAGCACCAGGTATACAGAACTGAAAATGGATGTGGTTGGCCTGGTCAGTAGGTAGAACTCAAAGCCATTCTGGGCTCCAGCCAGTACCCTTCTTGATGAGCCTTGTTCTATTTTCGCTGACTCTTAGGCTAATGACCTACAGTTTTGTCTCTCACTTGGAAAATTACAGATTGGCAGATTAAAGACATGCTCTTAGAGTACAAATAGTGGAAACAGATTGTGGCTGCTGACAACTGTCTTGTCATTCTTTGAAGAAACAACTAGAATAAAGCTGTTGGTTGAGCTGGTACCACCCAGGTGGCCATCATTGTTGCTTGGATTCATTATTGTCCCAGACACGGCAGCACATCCACCATTACACACAGGACACAGAGTAAAGGACTGTTTCTGATGCAGTTACTATTTGGTGCCAGACTTGTGACTCCTGCCAGAAGTTGACCTGGTTGCTTTGCGGTGAAGGAGACCACATTCCATGAAGTGTCTAGCCTGCTCCTGGCAGATTGATTACTTCGGATCTTCGCCCCCACTCTCAGAGCCCTTGGCTGGGCATTACCACTGTTGACACTTTCTCAGGTTACAGTGTTGCTGTTCCAGTCCAGCCAGTTGACTCCAGCCACACCACTTAGGCTCTTGAAACTAATCCCGGTCACGTGTTTGGCTTTCTGGGCCATTTGTTATGACAATGGTATTCTCTCTTTTATTGCAGAAGCCACTCAACCATGGGCTGATAGTCAAGGTATTTGATAGACTTTCCATGCTCCATACCATCCACAGGCATCTGGAATTTTCGAACTTTGGAATTTTCTCTACATTTGCTCTTTATTTTCTCTGGCAGCCCTTTACCAAACCTTCTCAGAAAGGCTCACTACATTGCTCCAAAAAGTTAGCTCTGAGTAGTGTAGTGTTTTGTCCTTTGTCAGACACTTAAGTCTTTTAATTGGTGGGTTTCAACTCAGAGACAACTGGTGAGACAATAGCTTGAGTCTCAAGTCGGGACTATTCTGAAACCAGCACCAACAAGGATGCTGTGACAATCCAGCCCCAAACGGATGCCTCTACCTGGTATGCTTTATTATTGATGTTGAAGCAGGGGGAAAAAATGTTTAAATTTTTTTTTTCTATTTTATTTTAATGGTAACCACTTTTCCCGTACAAGTCGTGTGTGCTACTGTGCTTGTCCTATTATGCATGTTCTAAGGCTTGCCTGCTGGTGATTGGTTGATGCAAAGGCCTAGAAAGAGCATGGCTATAGGCGTATAGGAGAACTACATGTAGTTTAGAATCATTGGAGTGTGAAGTGTGAACTGAAAATCAATAAAGTTAAGGCTAGAGAGTGTGGCAGGAAGACTTTAACCACCTTCCCGACCCACTCAGAGCTATCTTAGAATTTTCAGTGGGAAGACAAACTTACCAGATCTGGTTGGACTATCATCACCTGGAATTCTAGTCCAAAAGCTACGCAGTCATCTTTGTTAGAGATGTAAGGATCACAACTAGATCAATGGTAGTAGGGATTGATTGGAGAATATTTAGACTGAGCGGGTTCTGGTAATTGATTGGGAGTAGGGATGAGAAGTAAAGAATGATATCCAGGATTCTAGCTAGATGACTTGGTGCATGGCATGACACAAAGTGGAACAGAAAACGGTGGGAAAAGGATGATGCATTTTGATTGGACATCCTGAACATGAGGAGCCTATGGAGTGGGCATGGAGAGCGGCACAGCAGGCTGTTGAGTATGCAAGACCTAAGCTAGGCAGCGATTGTGTATGTGAGGAGCAGGAGGTCTCTACATGGGACAAATAACCAGTGAGTTAAGATATACTGTATCATTCTAATGTTTGCTGTGGCTCCCCCCCCGCCCCCCCCCGCCACATGATACATGTGTTTAGCAAAGAGAATTGGCAAGACCCAATACTCTTGAGACTGGCTGGCAATTCCAAATTTATTATAAGAAATTTATACTTGCATTACTGAGGAGGCGAAATTACTGTTGTGCTACTTGAAGCTGCAGAGAACAGCAGTGGCTTTGGAGTGGTGTGCTTCTGACTGAACTGGATGGGTGGATATACTCTGTTTGCTGTGTAAGTTAGTATGCTATGTCATAGAGTTTGAACTTAAAGAAACTGATAAGCTGTTGTTAGAAAAACTTGCTAAAGAAACACACAAGCTACCACTGTTTGGACTCAGGATGTGGAAAAAGACAAACTCAAGAGTTTTTTCTCTCTTTTTCTTATCCTTTAAAATTAAAAATACTCCCATTCCTTTCTCTTGTTTAAGTAACTACATAACAGCTTTTGGGCAGTGACATAAAAAGTACAGGGCAGGCCAAAATAGGGGGGCAATTTTTAATTAAATTGAGGTTTCATTTGTTTTTTCATTTATTAAAAAATGTTGGGCCCCAAATTCCAATTTTCTTCTACCCTGTTTTTATATATCCTTATGCATTTGGCAGAGTCCATGATAAAAACCTCTGTCCCAGCTGTGGACAAGCCAGAATCTTTTTCTGAAGCTCCTACTAATTTGGATTAAACTGACTGGTTTCAAGCTTCACACAGAAATTCTGCCAGGAATTGTTCCCTTGACATTTAATTCTACAAACAGTCTTATCTTTTGGAGCAAAATAAATGAATATTAAAAAAAAAAAAAAATTTGCCGTTGTTAGCTGTTTTCTTCCTAGTTTTGGAGAAACAGATCAAGAACCTGAAAACAACTGAACTTTTTGCCTCCAGTCTAGCTTTCTGAACCCAAAGAGAGGACCTTTAACAATGCTAAGTGGGTTCCCAAGTAAAGAAGGGCAGGATCGTGCTGTGTAATGAAAAGGCTTCTGGGGGAAGACATGACACATTCCCATTAGCTATAAGTGGTCCAGGAGACTCCATCCTCCAAGTGATGTCACCTAGTGCATCAGAACCAAGGGCTAGACCTGGAAGCCTATCAAGTTGATCTCTGTGGAACTCATTGCCATTCTCAACAATGAAGAAGACACAGCCCTGTCCTCAGTGAGCTCATAGTCTGGGGGAGGTGGAATGGTAAAGAAAGAGGTAATTAAAATAGTGGTCAGTCTTTCCAGAGGGTAAGCCCAAGGTGCCTGTGAGGGGAGCGCTTTAATACTTCTAATAATGGTAGCGTGTATTAACTATGTGTTTCTGATATTTTGACATTTGGGGCCTTGCTGACCCTGGAGAGACTGCTCCTCCCAGGGTCAGCCAATTCCTAGAGGTAGTAAAGGACTTGCCTGCAGGTGTGACTTGCACGTGCAAACCTAGCAGTCTCGAGCCCGCATACCCACCACTTCCTCTCCCCGGAGCTTTTGCACTCTGGATCACCATTCCCCTATCTTAATCACTCCTGGGGCCAGGTACCAGGCAGTGAGGTACAGACCCTGCACCCCAGAACCCACTGAAACTAAACTAACGAATCCCAAGCCTGTTTACCCTACCTGTCTTGTTCTTCCCACCAGGACCCCAACAAAGGCTCTTGCCCACATTGTTCTCTCACTCCCCTCTGCCTCCTGACCGCCCCTGCGTGGCCATGCGTGGCCAGGTATGCCCGCTTCTCGAGAACTTCAAGGAACAAACTATCTTTTCAATGGCAATTGTCTTTGTGATGATCATTAAATCTATATTTTAAAATGTAGGGGTGGGAGAAGATTGGGTCAAGGAAGACTTCTGAGACGGTGACACCTAGGTAGACTTCCGAAGAAGTTGCGGGATCGTGTCAGGCCATGAGGGTGGGAGAGGGATTCCAGCAGAGGGGTCAGCATCTGGCAAAGCAGATTTGGATGACAATTCAAGTAGTTCCTATGCCTAGAGCTAAACTAAATGTGTTGGATGAAGAGAGGAAACAAAGCTGGGGCAGAAATGAGGACCAGACCATAAAGGACTCACACCTTGCTGCAGAGTCTGGACTCGATCCTGGGAGAAGCTCCCTCCTATGACCCTCGCTCCCTTATGATGATATCAGGCTCTTCAGGAAGTTTTAGCTTCTTAAAATGGTGCTCTGTGGCTGAGGTGCTTGACCTCCCTGACAAAGGAGTGGTATAGCAATGAGGTTTGTGGCTTTGCCACTGCTCTAGGGGTGTTTGGTTCTGGGTCTCAGTTAATGACCTTCGAGTTGGACGAGCCACATACGTAAGGCTGCCTGAAGCAAAGTGTTACCTTGGAGCCTCAGTTTCTTCATCTTAAAGCCTTCTTAGGTTCCCAGTCACACAGTGTAAGAAATTTCCCAGTTGAACAGCAGACACCTCCCTGACCCTGACTGACAGATACTTGCTCCAGAGCCAAGAAACAGTCTTGAGTTGGCTTCCTGCAATGAGGGAGATGATTTCTATTGATTTTCCCTTTACACAGTGTTGATGGTGCCGGCCTGCAGAAGAGCAAGCTGATGAAAATGAACATGGTGGGTTGCCAGCTCATGTTTGTCCTTATTTCCAAGGACAAACACAAACCCTGTCTCTGGCAGCTTCTCCTCTACTCCAAGACAAATGAGCTGTTGAAGTGTTCATGATTTTGAAATCCTAGCAATAATACATAAAGTATATTTTTCTGATCAACCTCAAGGAATCTGTCACAAATGAAACACGGGTTGGGATTCAAACACTGTTGCTTTATTTCAGAACTTCTCCTCGGGGTCCATTGTTCTGTCTTCTGACACACGGAGCGTTCCCTGAAGGAAAGTGTCTCAGAGCCACAGCACTTCTCTTTCCCATCCCCTTGAAGCAGCACTAAACGCATTCCGCAGTTTTGTTTGTTTGTTTGTTTGTCGTTTTGGAGTCACCTGTCAGAGAGGATGGGAGAGAGCGCAGGATAGAATCCCCGGAACCCTTGTCTCATCCTGTCCTCTCTCATTCCCTGCTGGCTTCTCTTTCAGTATTTACCTCGTGCTTGATATATCCTAAGCACCAACTGCCTTGGACACAGAGATGATAAAAGGTGTGTTTCTTAGGCTAAAAAGCTGTACATCGTCTTCAGTTAAGCTAATTTTCGTTAAATTATTAAAACATCATATTCACTCTGAGTCCCAAACTCTGATACTTTAAAAAAAACATCAACAAACACCAAGATTATACTACCTTCTGTTCTCTGGGTGAGGTACTAGTGAGGCTGGGAATGGTGGAGAGGTAGGGTGGGAGGAGGTATATACACACTCTAAAGGAACTAAATGTTCGTCTCCTCTAGCATTTATTATTTCTCTCATGCTTTAACTACTTTCTTTAAATGTTCACATTTCCTCCTATAAAGTTCTACGGCCATCTTTTTCATGCTTCCTTATTGTTATGTAAAGTTCTACAGACATCTTAAAATTTGTCAACTTAAATTTCGTGAATAGACAATAAATTTACATGATTTAAAATTCAAAACAGTCCAAAAGAGTATACCCGGTGAAGTTTCCCTCTCCCCCTTTCCCTCCCAGTGGGTCCTTCAGCCACCCGGTTCCCTGCCCTGGAGACAACCACTGTCACAGATGGCTCAGCTCAGTGTCAAACAACAGGATAGTCCAAATGAAAAGCCATAATTGCAACACCCACACGGATCAAAGGCAAGAACAAAGGATTAGGAGTTAGAGGGACCATCCCAGCCCTATCAGGACAGCTCTGAATTCACCTGGTCTATTTATCACTGTTAACATAATGTTTCCTTAGCTATCTCCCTTGGACTGAGAATCCATTGAGATGATGTCTGTGATTGCATTTGGAAAACACTTTCTATAAGGGAAGAGAAAACCCAGAGCCTAAAGCTAAACCCATCAGTCATGTCTGTCATGGGAAGAAGTTGAGTTGTCCAGGATATTGCCCAAGAAACTCATTTGATCTCAAAGCTTCCAATGAAGAGATGTGGAGAGGTGATTGGCCCCAACAGGGAAAGATCAAAGGTAGATTTATTTCCTGGTAGTTTTCACATCCCCTCTTGAGTTCTCCCAAGCCCTAGTGGATGGAGTGGCCTCTCTTAGATGCATAACTAAGCAAAGAATGTGATTCCTTTTGCAGCTGCCTGATCTGCCACCTTTGGGGTCAGCTGAGGCTTATTTCCTGGGCTGCTTGATTTCTTTCTGGTTTGTAGAGTGGTTTCCAATCAAGGAAAGATATGGTCAAGGCCACTTTGAAAAACGTGTGAGTTGGGAGAAAATACGTACTGTTATAGGGCTATGACTTCAGGATTGATATCATCCTCCTCCTTGAGGCAACACTTGCCATCTACTTCAGAGGAATTCGTACTTGGGATAGGAATGCAGACTCTGATGTGCAGTTAAATGTGCATGTGTGAAGGGGAACTGGCCTGATAGTCTGAGGCTGGAGCCCTTGTTTATCCGCAGAAGATAGGAAGCCAGGAGCGGAGATAAGGCGGGCTTTCACTTGTGCGTCCCTGCACCTGGGCCGGAAAGCCTATGTCTAGTGCAGATAGGAGCTCCAGGTCAGCCCACTGAGTCTTGGGTGGTGCCAAATAGAGAGTTCTGCAGTAACGTGAAAGGGACCAATGTCCTCTGGTCAGTGAACGCAGGTACAGTTTTATCAAGGGAACCCTAAGCTTATGCTTTCTGTAGGCGTCTATCTTTTTAAAGAGACAATTATTAATTTGCAGAAACTCAATAAGTGATAAGCTGGTTTTGAGCATTGCTTTTCCTTTACGAAACAGCCTAAGCAAAGCCCCAGGATGCCTGGGAGCATGTCCAAGGTTGGCAAACCTTTGCTGCCTCCTCTCTCCCTCTTTCCTCCATTACTCTGTAGCCAGAAGTAAAGGATACTCCTCAGGTAACTATCTGATGGTGTCTAAGGTCATCTTGAATGTCTGATGCTGGGAATTGAAATCCTATGTCTTAGGTTATATTTGAAGTTACTTATTTTTCTATGTATTAGGAAA
>NW_011888824.1:5002439-5017683 GCF_000151845.1 Pteropus vampyrus | reverse complement strand
TAGAGATTACCTTTTTATTGCCTTAGTTGTCTTCAAAGTCTTTCTACTAGAGTATCCTTGCTAAAGGGTGCAGAAGGATTGAGAGGCTTAGCTGGGCAGCTCCATCTCCCAGTGGTATTTCTAAAAGAAAAGTCCAGTGCAGAGGACCGAGCTGGCCAGGTTTTGTTATTTTCTCTCAGGCCTAGGAGCCTGCTTGGGGTTTTGAGGTTATTCCCTTATACGCCACTGGATGTATAAGCTCCTTGCACCTCTGCTCTCTATCGACACCACTCTGTCCCTGTCGATGGCCAAAAATGGGGCAGATAACAGCTCTATTATAAATCGGGTTAGTTACTAGATTTCTAGGTTTCTGTTCACTTCTAAGATTCTGGACCCAGAAAGGTCCCAGGGTGGTATAAGCAAAGAGTATAACACAGTGTTCCGGGTGTTCCTTCTTATATTCTCATATTTTTGACCAGACATCATGTGGCTAAAATGAGTATGCATAACAGCTCTCACAAACAGAACAAAAACATGAACAGTAGGAAAGTAATTAGTGGATAGAAGGCCGAGGCTGGGAGTGAAGAGTTTCAATGAGCTGCAATACTGATGATAATAATTATTAGTATATACTAAATAATTGGTTGATATTGTGATAAGTGCTTGTTATATAATATTAAATCTTCATAATTATTCTATGTCCTACAAATCATATCCATTTCACAGATGAAGAAACTGGAATTCACCAAGAGTAAGCAAAGCGAGTGGTTTAATGATGAGTAGTGTTAGAGGTGGGATTTGAACCTACATCTGACTGATGAGGTCTGTGCTTCTGATCATTCTGCTCTACTACCAATAGCTACTAGTGCTTGTCTCTTGTAGATGGTAGGTTTCTCCAGGATTAGGCCTCTGGCCCATTCCTCTTGGTGTTCTGATGCCTAATCATAGTGTCTGGAATTAAATCCTTCTCTCATAAAACTGTAAGTCCTCCATAGACATGAGTACTTAGTCATGTCCAAAGAGAGCTCTGAGAACATATTCAGAAAATTTACCTGGAGGAATGGAAGAAAAAAAACTCATGGTCAGTGGAAATGTGGGTGAGAACCATTTCTGCTGACCACGATGTTCTCATGAGCCCTCCACTCACAGCATTCTAGTGAAAATGAATGGACACAGACCAGCAAGAACCATAGAAAGTTTATATAAAGCTTACAGATTTGTTTCAAAAGCATTGTAACTTTTATTATTCATGAGCAGATCTTTTTTCTTTCTTTCTCCATGCTGTAGACTCAACTTAGACCTGGTTGCAGGATTTTTTATTATATTTTTACATTTCAGAACCTAAATTAAGAAATCAAATTTAAAAATTGAGGAATCGTTTTCCCCTAAGTGTTAGCTACTCTGTTACCCACAGTCTCTAAAAATAATGCTTTGCCTTAGGACTTGACATCCGTTGTTTCTGTTTTACTTTTATCTTATCACTGGCTCTCCAGTCCCAGCTGTCCACCAGGGGAAGTGACATGCCAGAAGGAGTGTGTGCGGTGCCCCCACCTCTCCTTGGGGCAAGGAAAACCAAGTGCTCTACAAGAACACTATTGACTCTGCATCTCTAAAGAGAAAATAGGCCATTCACTCCATGCTCCATCACTCAGTGCATCTGTGACAAGGTGCAGATAAAAACACCTCACAGCACCCAAAGGGTCTGGGTTGGCCCTGCTCACAGGATGTGGCCAGTCACTGCCGGAGGTGAAAACAAGGCCTGGGCTCTGTCCATCAGGCATACAATAGATTTGTTTCAAAGTTTCCCTTTTTTCTTTTGATTAAGAAATGAATCCCTCAACTCTGATGACAGATTATGCCCCATTTTAAGGTTTGGAGATAAATCACTATATTAGATTTCTGAGTTGAGCATATTTTGAAAATGCAACATAGACTGCTCGTTTGTTTTCAGATCAGAGGACAAGTACCTTTTTTGTATAGTTTCTGTGCTCAGGGAAAAGGAATCGCTTGGTGTCTTAGTCTACTTGAGCTGCCATAACAGAATACCATAGACTGGGTAGCTGATAAACAACAGAAATTAATTATAGTCTGGAGGCTGAGAAATTCAAGATCAAGGCAATGGCAGATTCAGTATCTGGTAAGAGTTTGCTTCCTTGTTCACAGGTGGCCATATTCTCTCTATATTCTCACATGGCAGAAGGGACAAGCGAGGTCTCTGGGATCCATTTTATAAGTGTGCTAATCCCATTCATGAGGCTCCACCCTTCTGACCTAAGTACTTCTCAATGGCCCTGCCTCTTAATACCATCACGTTGGGGGTTAAGATTTCAGGAAATTGCGGGGGACACAAATCATTTCATCCATTGCACTTGTATAAGTGAAATCCACAAGACTCATTTTAGTGGGCAGTTTTAATCTCTTTTCTCACTGAATTCTTCTAAAAGTTGCTGAAAGGTAAGTGGCTGCTCGTTATTGAAAGTGCTAGTGAGAAATGCAGTGATTGAGTGAGGAATGGCACGATGTGAGAGAATTATGACCAAATGTGATCAGTCCTCTGGTACTTTGCTATTCATCAGTGTCACCCCAGAGCTTGTTAGAAATGCTGACTCTCAGGACCCCTGCCAGACATGCCAAATGAGAATCTGCCTCTTAACAAGATCTCCAAGTGATATTATATGGACGTTAAAATTGGATAACTACTACTACAAACTCAGAACAAGTTTCCATTAATATCACATATGTTACAACTATTGTCTGCTAGCAGAGAAGTGAGATGACTAAAGTCATGGACATAGTTCTTAAACTTTTGTTATCAAAGTTAATAATTTGTTTATTTAAACTAAAATGGCCTTCTTTCTCTGAAACCATTTATTGTGCATCCGTAAATCATAGGCTTCTTTTTTTCTACATTCTTTATGATTCTCAGAATGAATTAAGAATCAGTCAATTCTTTTAGCCACTGATGCCTCTAACTAGTTCGGTCTGACATTTGAATGTATTGGCGTCTTTCTTTGCCACCAATACCAGTGCGTAGCCACAAGATAGCGGCTGTTGCGGACAGCTGTTGGTTTTGCTTGCCTAGGCGCCTATTTCCTTTTCATTTCGTAATAGCACCTTCCTTGTCACAGGCCTGTAGGTCAGTGGGGCTATCAATCAAGGTCCTCCTGCTCCAATGGCCAGGGGTTGAAATGTGGCCAAAGAGGGGGCCAATTGAACACTCTTTAACTACGAAACTGAAGCTCATTCATTCTGTCATAATAACTGAAAGGACCATTGCTGCCTAGATCCTAGAGTTTCTGGCAGTTCAGTTTTTTCCTCTGTTGCTATTCCATATTCTTAAAATATAGTCCATCTTTATTTGCCTAAGGCAGCCAGAATTCCAAACCAAAGAACCCCAGCTGAGCAAAGGAATCTAAATATGTGTCATGTTATGGAAAACCAGTGTTTTTAATGACTAGAGAAGGCACATATGAATCTCCACAACCTTCTACTTTTTTTTTCATTGACTACATTGTGCTATACAGCCGGGTATAAAAAAATTTAAGGTTGTTTAAATGTTATTTATAATTTTTCTCCCTTGCTGTATTTTTTATGTGTGTGTATATCTGTGAAAAGGCTAATACTGATTAATAATCACCAGGATACAGGTGGCAACTTCGACTTTGACCTCAATGTGTTTTTAATTTTTGAACTTATGATTTTGGTCTTCAGGTGCTCTTAGCATATCCTAAGTGAGTCAAAAGCCTCCCAGAACAAGAAAGAACACATATATAATTTATCTACTATATGGAAAATAATAATGTTAATACGAGCCAATCCACTTAATAATCATCAAAGGGTATTACTTTGTTGACAGATTTTAGTTTTATCTATTTATAGAGCTGCATAAACATCCACACACCTCTTCCAAAAATATATTTCTTGAGTTTATTAGTGAATATAAAGGAATGAAGGTGATATAGATTAATCAAATGAATAAATAATATTTTCTTATAAAAAGTCAATTGAATGAAGCCCAGAGAATAACTATCATATAGCTTTTATTTAAAATGCCTTTGGAAAAAAATGGAAATGGATCCTAATGAAACACTGGATAATGTAATATCCTAAATAAATAATCAGTACTCTTCAGCCAATAAAAAATATTATAGAATGATATCTATTGGCATGTGTTTATAATAGATAAATGAAGAAAGGGTATTACCATGCGATTGCATTTTATAATCTGTTATTTATAATAATGTTACATATCTATGGTAGTAGTCCAATGTCTTACAGTAGTTATCTCTGGGAAGTTTTATTTTATTTTATTAATTTGTTTGATTTTCATTTCAATCAAGTACACTTTCTGATTTTTCTATTAAGACATGCTTTTATAATATGAAAAAAGGAAAAGGTTATTTTTAGTTAAAAATAAATTAGAGACTCAGTGGATTTTCTATATAAATGAATATGGAAAGATATATTAAAGATTAGATTTCTAGACTATATAGAAATACTAAATTTCCCTAAGTATGTGGGAGAAGTCTTGTTAGATATTATTTTGAATTAACCAAATTTGATAGAACTTAAATTAAGAAAATATTTCTCTAATAGTTATGTCTAATTCTGTAAAAATGTCATGCAGTTGGAGATTTTTAAAAAAGAATAAGTTGAATTTGTGTTGCAACAGAATTTCTGTTTTCTAGACCAGAGCTTCTCAAATTTTAATGTGTAGATGAATCTCATGGGGCTCTTGTGAAAGTGCAGACGGGTCTGGGATGTGGCCTGAGAGTCTGTATTTTCCTCGCGTTTCCAAATGGAGCCAAATGCTGCTGGTCCATGGACCATGCTTCGAGTGGAAAGTGTCTTTCTAGACAGAAGTTGTCATTCTTAATGATGTTGGAAATCACTGCAAGGCAAGGAAAAGTAAAGAATCGGTGAGCAGAAGCTTTTACAGCCCAGGGCAGAAAGCTGAAAGGATTTGAGTCTTTTGGGTCTGGGACTTAAATGTTTCCTCAGAGTGGAACTAAGGTCAGAGATTTAGAAATAAGAGTGAGGAATGGAATGTTGGATCAGACCATGTGGAGGTGGCCCAAGGAGGAACTAGGGAGAAGGAAGACGATCCCAATGACATGGCTGTTTCTTACAGTATTTGATAGAATATTCTTGAAGATATGACTGCTGATCCCCATCCCCCAGTGGATTAGAACGAGATAGATGTTGGCAACTTCTGGAGAGGATACTTTAGGAGAAGTGGCAGCTTGCGAGCATGGGGGAAGGGAAGGGTGAAGGTGGTGGTGAGGTTTGAAGGTTGGTGCCGACTCCTGTCTTAGGGCTTTTTTTTTTTTTTTTTTTTTTAATTCTATTGATATAATTAAATATATTCGGGCCAATACCACATTGTCTTAATCACTATAACTTTAGAATGTGTTTGATATTTGATGTCCGGAAAAGCAAGCCATCCTACCTTTCTTCTTTTTCTTTTTTATTCGAAAGCATCTTGCCTATTCTAACTCTTTGCATTTCCTTACAAGTTTTAAAATCACCTCGTCAAGTCCCACAAAAAAAGTTTACTAGAATATTGACATAGAAGACTTCTTTATTCTCCCATCTCCTCCCCAATTTTTACTAAGTTAATCCCAGAAAAATATATTTCTTCTTACTTTGTGAGTGATAATATTCCAGGTCTACCAAGTTCAAATGCACTTTAGCTATTATGGCCATGACAGCGATCTTACTTTGGCTTCTGTAGGAATCGACTTTCATACTAGCAGTTGTGGATTTTTCCAGGCTTGAGGGCCATCTGAGTTCCAGTCAACATACCTGGGGATTCTTGGACACATAAGATGGAAACTCTAGGAAGGGACAAGAGTTTGCTAATATGGAGAGGGAGAACTTGGGCTTGTTGTAGTTTAAGATATTAAGATGTATAACTGGAAGCTGATGAAATTCAATCATTCTAGTTCCATGATTACTGAAAGAGTAAAGGGTTTCTATAAATCCAAACAATGCCAAGTTGCAGAAGATGCTGAGTTACCTTCCTCCCTTCCCTTGCCCTAACCACTTTTAAGTTTGTGCTTTCATGAGATCGTAGCGGGACTGGGCTATAAATGTAGGCAGCATGCTAAAGCAGCAGTAAACCAATGGCTTGGAAGTTTGTGATCAGAGATAGCGAATTCCTTTTAAGTAGATGTATTGTCCACAATGCCAGAGCTGTAAGCAACCACTAAAATGCTGACCTTGTATTGACTGTGCCTTGCTTTATCTTTACTATCTATGGGAGAATTCTGAAAACATCCCAAAAACAATATACTGGGGTTTCTCTGATTTTACCTAGTTTTCTTCTTCTTACATGGAGCAAACATCTCAAAACAACAAAACTCCAACATTGAATTATATAGCTAAGTGTTCTTGCTGGTGCAGTTGCTTTGGCCCCTTGTCTGAGCCTTGTAATTGGAGACAGCCATCAAACCACAAAGCTACATGTTATCCTAATTCCCCTTTGTTAACAGTTTCATGCTGGGAACACTCCATCTGCTGCTGCCAGCAGGGTGTCTCTGTTTCCGGAACCTGTCATCCAGGACCTGCCAGCACTCAGAAGCATCTTCCTCTCTGGTTATTGGAGATCTCTGAAGAACAGTTTTTCTTTTGTTTTTGAAGGCTGTAACTGTGGACATAGGGGAGAGATTGACAATAGTGATACCTTTGGTTTCTGTTGACAGAGGTTTCTTTTCAATTTCATTGAAACAAAATATCTGTTAGAAATGCCTAGTTAAAATTACCTTCATTTTTGATGAGGCAAATAGAGAAGTTAAGATACAGCTACACATGAGTTGGTACCTTTGGGAGTGTTTGGGGGCAATTTAGAGGGTCCTACAAAAGCAGAACCCATGAATCAAAATAAAACCAAATTAGAGACCCATTAAGTAGTGGCCATGTGTTTTCTTTCTTTTTTCTGAGTTTTCTGAGTAGAAACTTAATCAAGAAAGAGAGACTAATCTCTGGAATAGAGATTAAGATGTGCTTTCATCAGAGAAACTGTCACTTCTCTTGCTTTCTCTCTAGGATTCCCATATCAGAATCAACAGACCTATTGGTTTCCATAGTGGTTTCCAGTTTGCTGCTAGTGGTTGGAATCCAGAGAACTTTGGAAGCATGCAAGGCTTGTCCTTGTTGCACAGATAACCCGCATCTCTTGTTATGTGCTCCGTCTCATGTTCCTGGTATTCTCACGTTCTCTTTAAAATTTGAATGAAAAACAACTCTCAGATCTTGCATTCATCTTGAGGGAGAGATGTTTGCAAAACCAGATAGATTCATGAGATCAGAAACCTAAAATAAACAAATGATGCCATGAAGGTAGAATTTCAGGAATCAGTCTCTTGGTGGGAGGGTTTGAATAGTTTTCTCTCCTACCCTTCCCTTCCCTCTCTTCTTTCCTTGGAAGTCCTCGACCTAGTGCTTGTTTTCCAGGAATTTACATTCTAGTTGATGACACCATCACACACAACTAAATTTGAACAACAATGACAATATAACAACACCATTTTTTCAATATTTACTTAAACAATGTGCTAAGTAACTTATGTTTTATCACACTTAATCCTTAAAACGAATCTGTGATGTTAGCACTATTATTTACCATACTTTTACAGATGGGGAAGCTGAGGCTTAGAGAGATTACACGTTTGCCTAATACCACACATATACGAAGTCAAGGAATCAAGCTGGTCTGACTTCTGACTACTTTGATAATTCAGCCCTGCACTGTGCCTGGCAGGCCACAATCATTTAGACTGTAAGAGAAAAATAAAATGACTGCTAGGGAAGATTCGTGAAGCTGATGGGACTTGAGTTAGTGAAGGATGTATGGAAGAAGTGGGCAAGTGAGTGTCATTTATGGGCTTATTATGCCCTCAACTCTGGTCAGCTTTTTGCTTTCAGAAGCAGTTGTCATTCTCATCGCCATACATGAGTGTTTCAAATGCAGTAGTTTTCCACTCTAAGTAGAGACTGGTTATCATTAATCTCTGCCTGCAGCCCCATTTCCTCAGGGGGGCTCCTTTTAGATGCAGATAAATCTAACTAGCTGTAAAAATCAGGAAGAGTAGATGTCATGTTTTAATCATAAGCCATTCGTGTGATAGCTTGAATTTCTATTTTCCTTTACCAAATTACTTTGAATTTATGACATTTTTAGTAGATCTCCTATAAATCCACAGAGCTCAGTATTGCAAAAGCCGTGAATTGTTGTCAGTAACTAAATCATAGGAAAGCAAAGAGAAGCAAAAAAAAAAAAAAAAAAAAAAAAGCATTGACACATTGTTAGTAGTTTATTTTCGCATGTGTTGGTGGGATATTAATGATCTTTGAGATCTTTGCAGATAATTCAGTGCAGGCCTGGCTCTAAGAATAAAAGCTGGCATCCTGGTCAGTGAGGGAGAATTTTATTTTTCTCAGAAGCTAAAGTGAACTCTTTTAAAAGTTGGGGAGAAGAATATGGGATTAGAAGTCATGGTATCATTGGCCTTTAGTATTAAGTTGTAGCATCAGAAAATAATGGTTGTAGCTGGGAAAATCAAGTCTCAGTTTGTTTTCTCCATGTCATGGCATATCCATCATTCTTGAACTTCAGCATGTGTCAGAATCATCTGGAGGGTTTGTCACAACATGGACTGCTGGGCCCCAGGTCGGAGTTTCTGACTCAGTAGGTCTTTGATGGGACCTGAGATTTGCACTGCTGACAAGTTCTAAGGTGATGCTGATACTGCTGGGGTAGGTACTAAATTTTGGGAGTCCGACTTACAGTCCCAGCTCAGTGCTAACCATCTGTATCACCTAAACAATTCTTAGTGTCTTTTTCTTTGAATCGCCTGCACCTTGTCTAGTATAGGTGTAGGGACCACTTTAAGAACTACTGTGATATGTCTAATAGCATCTGCTGAGATCCCAGCTGATAAAAATATTTATTTCATTGTTCCTTCCAATTCGAGTGAGATCTACTTTACTTAAAACATTGGTGGAGATATTCTATTTCTAGGGACCTCTGATGATGAATTAATGCCACCCTTCACATCAAAATATATTACTGACCTATCCTCAAAAAAATTTGGTCTCTAAGTGGTGTGTTTTCATGAAGGTGACAGATCTGTACCTCACTTAGGTCTGGACACAGCTGGGCTCAGTGTCCATTCCATAGTCAAAGATCAGCAGGAAGCTCACTGAATCCCAAAGGTTAAGGCCCTGTTTTGTTCATGAGTCACATGCTAACTGCTGAGCCAATCAGCTCAGCCCGTGGGTGACCACCTGCCTTCTGGCTGAGTCTCTTGGCTTTCCTGAGAGTCCAGCAGGAGTAACGATGTGAAATGCCATATCTTGGCTTCTTGGGATGAATTTGTGGGCAACAGGAGTTCTCAAACTGAGGATTCATGCAACGCTTTGTGAATGGACCTTCTGAGAGATAAGCACAACTTACTTGGATGTAAAATCATGTCTTAGAAAGACTCTGAATGGATGCTGGAATGTTCCATGGCTGATTACATTAAGAATTAAGCCAGCCAATCCTCCTTGCTCTCTTTGCCTTCTTCTCTGTCTGGAATGCCCTTACTTTGAATCTTTTTTTAAAAAATTAATTTATTTTTTTATGGTGACATTGATTAACAAAGTCCAATAAGTTTCAGCTGTACACTTTAACTTTACACTGTGTATTCATCTCCCATAGTAGCTTTCTTTCTGTCACCACATATTTGACTCCCTTTACCCCGTCTACCTCCCCCCTCCCCCGATCCCCTACATTCTGTTAACCACTAGTCTATTGTTCATGTCCATGAGTCTCTGTTTGTTTGTCCTTACTTTGTGTTTTAATTTGGCTGGGAGTCTCTAAGGATGAAGCTAAAGTGTCTTTTTCCTCTGAAAGGTTTCATGCTCCTGCAGTATGTGCTCCTGTGCTTTTGGCTTACAGATCACTTAGTACTTATTAAACCAGAATCGCACATTATTGTATGCTCCACTGGACTGCAAGCACCTTAAGCACAGGGCATATGTTTCATTCTTTAATATAGTAATACACTATTTTTTGAATATCTAGATTTTTCATCAAAGTAGACTTCTCGGGATGGGGATGGGAACATATAAGCTAACATACTTTGAATAGCTAAAAAAAAATTATCAGGAGGCCCATTACAATGGCGAGAAAACATCAGGGCCTAGGAGTTGTTACTTAATTTTTTTTTTTGCTGTTAGCCCCCTGGGGCAACGTCTGTTTTTCTACACTGCTAGTGTGAAATGTCTTTCATTGATTCTTTTTTCTTAAGAAGTAGCTTTTTTATATGCTCTTTTCCTCAATTATAGAGACAATTAAATTCAAAATGATCTCTCAATTTCTTACTTCAGTGAAACCTAGATAAATAGAAACTTAGTTATTCAGAGTCTTTATTTAGATCCCACCTGAATAATATGTTAGGAGAAAAAAGCAAATAAAAAAGAGCAAATAATTAAAGAATTATTTTCAGGACTGGTTACCAGAAAAAATCTGAAGCTCAGTATGCATTCAATTCATTTTTTAAAGTTTATTAAAGTATATATAAAAATAATCTATTTTCATAGTGATGTTCCATTATCAAAAATTTCTTAATTAAAAAAAAAGTAATGGCTGCTAACAGGATTAACACGATTTCAGAAAGCTTCTTCAAAACTCAAAAAAATCATTTTAATGTAAACAGAACATCTTATTTAGGGAATTAAGTATCCTAAAATTAAATCTCAAATGCCAATTAAATGCTTTGTATAAAGGAAATAACTTGTTGTCAACAAATTAATCATGGAGGCATGTTAAGGACACCTTGAAACAACTGCTTTTCACTTTATTATTAAAGGAAGCTTTCAAATTTCCATGTTGAAGTCAGAGAATAAGTGACTGTGTGAGGCTTTAAATAAAGTAAGGCTATATTTAACTACTACTTCTCATCTCTACATAGGGGTTGCTTAGAAATAGCACTGTATTAGTTAGGGTAATTAACCCTAGCTGCTACAACAGGCAAATCCCTGTCTCAGGAACTTAATGTTATAAAGTTTGTTTCTTGCTCACATGGAGTCCCGTTTGGGTTGGGGAGTCCTCTTCCATCTGGTAGTCATCTCACCTGGACCACTGAGTCTCCAAGGTCACTATTGCAAAAATGGAGGAAGTTGGAGAAGGCACAATGCCCTTACTTGTCTTGGCCTAGAAGTGACACGTGTCACTGTGGTTCAGAGTCTATTTGGCTAGATCTAGTCACAGGGCCCCAGATAACTGCAGGGGAGGCTGAGACATGTATATGAGCACCTAAATAATTGGTGAGCATTAACTGCTTCTGTCACAATATCTTGGCAATTAGATTTCACCCACTGCCTTTTTCTGTCTGCCTAATTGATGGAGTGGGGGATATGAGGTGGAGAGATATTGAGAACAAGGGGCCATATGTAGTGGACATCTACTATCTCCTCTGGTAGCAGAACCCCATTTCCTTATGAGAACCAACTGTCTCCCAATTTCAATTCATATGGTTCTGGCTTGACTTTTTGATTTCCTCCAGGGCTAAGCATATGCCCTACACCTAACCAAGTAGAAATAGCTGTGAGACAGGAGAGCCCTTTTGTCATGGCTTCCTAGCTTTAAGGTGTGCCTGACTGAAAATGAAGTCAAACAAATAGACTGTAGAGCCAAGAGAAAAGATATAGAGTTTGGAAGACATTGATAGAACCCTTGGAACAAGCAATGCCAGTTCATGCCTCGACTTCTCCAGTTATATAAGCCATGTATTTCTTTGGCGTAAGCAATGGGGGAGCTTGGGTTTCCCCATTCTCTTAGTAACTTATAACTAAGAGAGAAGAGCAACCAGTTACCACTCTACAAAACTTCAAAGCAGCATACTTATACTACTTCGTCTTTAAACCCAGAAAACTAGCAGTTGTCTAAGAAAGTACTAATAGTTATAACCTATATATTTACATCACAGAATTGTTGCTTTTGTAATACAAATACAATATAAATGAGTGATTAGTTATCCTATATGTGTTTCTTCTAATCCTGATTCAACTATTAGTAGCTTTTATAATTACTAGTTGGCTGATTACTGTCTGAATTAAAATGCATTTAGTTTTGTCAGTAAATTTCCACTTGTGAAAGTCAAATATTTAAATCAGCTTCAAGAATATTAGGAGAGAAACTCCCCTCCTTCCCTATCACCTCCATAAAAATCAGACTATTAGTCTAGAGGA
Organism: Pteropus vampyrus; assembly: GCF_000151845.1. NCBI lineage: Eukaryota > Metazoa > Chordata > Mammalia > Chiroptera > Pteropodidae > Pteropus > Pteropus vampyrus. The sequence continues at coordinate 5,005,467 of NW_011888824.1, read as the reverse complement.
TATTTCGCATATATCTAAAGTAAATCTGAGTAATGTTTTCTCTGGCTATGGCACCACAAGGGTATAGATTCCACAGCCAGACCCAAGCTTTGCAGAGTGTTTAGGAGATTTGGCCCAGTTGTCCTATTTAGCCAAACACTTCTGGAGAAAAGTCTGAAAGACGATATGCAATAACTCTCTGGTGACCCAAACTATTGTAACCTCAGTCTCTAACTCATATGACATTTGCTTACTTTCTATCCAATGGGCTGATTAATTCTTTGTCTTTATTTAATGTTCTAAATTAGGAGCCAAAAGAAGTTGGAGCAGCTGGGGCCAATTTTTAAATTTAAAACTAACAGCAATTTGGCTGTCTGACGTGGAACTGAAGAGTGACTTTTCTTTAACATTGTCATCACCGCAATGTCCAACCTGCTCTGTTCCAGATGTGCAACATCTGGGCTTTGAAGAGTGTGATTAGGAAATCAAACAGGACATGCGGACATCCAAAATGAGATAAGAGTCTCCAACAGATTACTTTCCTTTCTTATGTAGTTTCTTTCATCTGATTCTGTCAAAGTTTGCTGGAAATCTCTATCTGGAAAGCAGAATTTCTCCTCCTTTACAAGCAAGGCAGGAAAGGTAAAGAAAGTTTTATTATCCAAGATAGTTAAATGAACTGAATAAGAATCCATGTGAAAAATTTCCTAAATCTTGCTACATAGAATGTCCTCGGGTAATATGGTGAATCAAACCAAAATCCTCTTATTGACTGGGTAGAAAGTGCTACTGGCCCTAGAGGGTGTGTGAGAGAAATCAAGTTTCCTCTTAGAAGACATTTGCTTTCTTCTCAGATTGGGTTGTTTTTCCTTTGACATATATAAAGTAAACATTATTTTCTTCCCTATGTTAGAGTGAAGATGTAACAGCTCTGTTGACAATTTTGGATGACAATAATTGATATACAGAAACTTCGACTGGGAAAGGCTAATGTTAAGCTTTAAGTAGGGTTCTCTAGGGGAAGAAAGAGGTTGATCATTTGACTATTAGCCTGTTCTTCATTAAAACTCTTTTTATGTAGTTAACACTACCACCTCATGTCTAAAAAACCCTGAAGTTACATACCAAGTCTTGTTGAAGCTGGTTGTCTCAGTTGAACATTAGCATAGTCCTAATAATGGAGCAAGCATCCCTTGTCTATCTTAATCTCAAGATAGACTTTAGGACTGGGGGTAGCTCCATGCTAATGCATCATCCCCACTGAGGAAACAGCGTTTGTATCCCACTTATTGTGGCTTTGTCACGTAAATTTTATGCTCATTGGAGAGAATATTCATAATCTAGTTCATCCTTTCTTATTCTTACAAAAGAAATCTCTGAAAGGTATGATAGTCACCTCCCTGAGGGAAGTACAGGATTCAGTGATGGAGAGGGCACTTTGGGATTGAGAGCATTGCCTGTGAAATCAAATTTAGGTAAAAGGATAGCCCAGCAGCCATATGTAAATCGTTCCCTCATGTAGAAACAATAGTGTGCACTGGAAAATTCAATAGAAAACATTAGTCATTTATCATTCTTAATTATCAGTCATCTCTAACTGCATCTGGTTTGCATTTTTTATTAGAAAGTTTTTTTTTTTTTGAGTTGGACCCGGGCATTTTTTTCTTCCATTTCTGATTTCATTTTGTTATTCTTTTAAAAATTCCATCACTAATTCCCATGATGCGAGGAGGTTTCTATTTCATAAGGCACAATAAATCAAGCAGCTCCTCTGTCATAATGTAGTCCTTACTGTGCATTTGTCATAGGCTCTGGATCGCTGAGTTTACTTAAGGTTAGAGAGTCAGGCTGTTTTGAGGACAAACTCAGCCAGTGCCGAGGGTCCGCACGTAGTTCTGCCAGAGCAGCCGAAGGTATACAGCTTCAGTTAACTTGAGGGAGAACAGCTGCTTAGGAAAAGTCAAGTGGCAAAAACTGACCCTGGAACATTTTGAAGTTTGCGTGCTCTTGTTCTGCTATTCTGGACAGTGTATGGTGACTGAGGTGTGCTTTTGTGTGTACAGCTGATGTGTAATAGTCTTCTCTCATAAAATAATAGTAACAACTAATATTTATCAGGAGTCATCTATATACTCTACATTATGCGATGTGCTTTTGTGCAATGTCACATTTAATCCTCACAACCCTTTGAGGAAGGTAAATATTTACATCTTTCGGATGAGCAAACTATAACTTTTGAAAGATGTGGTTGATTGTTAATTTTTCAACTCGGAATCTCCAGACCACAATGCTGCCAGTTTTGAATGTAAGCTAGAGCAAGAGAAGGCACTGCAGCAATTCTGGCTCCAGTGCCTGTTGTCTCCACCACCTGGGCCTCGTGATTCGCAGAACCACTGACAATGTATGCATAGTAGATAGGGATGCTGTATGGAACTCCTAGCTAGTAGATCTCTCAGCTTTTGGAGCAAATCTATGTCTTGCTTTGCAAGTTATTATTCTTTTGAAAACAACTTCAGGCTTGTGACTGCACCTGCCAACGGAGACTGAATGCCTAACCATGGGACACCAAATGACTATGTGGCTTGGGCTTCCCATCATGAATTGGATGTTGTCTGACCCGCCAGCTACAAGGTTGGGTGTATATAGCACAATCTATCTTTAAGTGGAAATGACATATCAGAGACTGAGCTTGGATGGGTTTGGAAGGTAAGTTGCTTTAGCAGATGGTTCAGACTCTTCCAAAACTGACTCCTGTTGCATTGCCTTCTCATCCTATTTCACTGTAACCCCCAGTGGAGATCCTTACAATCCAATGAATGAGGAAGAAAAATCTTGAGCCTATTTTACAGATGATTCTGCATGTTATGCCAATACCATGAAAAGTGGACAGCTGTATCATTACAGCCCTACTTAGGGGTGATTCTGATACATATATCCTACTGTTTCTGTTTCTCTGAACCCAGGATAATACAATAGATATTATTATTATGACAATATATTGTATTGTATTATATTATCAACATATTATTGTGTATTTTATTATAATTTC
>NW_011888824.1:4957112-5002389 GCF_000151845.1 Pteropus vampyrus | reverse complement strand
CAGAAAGAAGCTATAGCTATCATTTTACCAGAGTGTATGTTTGCTCACATCCTACACAGGCACCGAATTGTGAAGAAAAAAGAATCCCATACCAGTGTATTGTATTATATTATCAACATATTATTGTGTATTTTATTATAATTTCAATATTATATATTATAATATCTTATATATTATAATATATGTATAATAATGTAATATTAATTAACCATTCACTATGTCTTTTCTTCTTTGAAGACTTGATTGACACCTTGTATACTCTTGCCCCAAATTATTATGTTCACTTTTTATAATTTGCTTTTCATTTTAAAAATTAGTCTGTAGGCATGTCCTCCTCTAAAATTCTTTAACTATTATTGATTTTGATATACTTTATATCAGGTTTCTCAGTGTTCTAGAAATGAGCCAAGAGACTCTTATTTAATTTTATTTTTTACCATTTTGGAATTTCATATCCTCTGATTTATTTTCCAAATTTTCAGCAAACTTTCATCATTGGTTAAATGACTGTCTTTTTTACTAGCCTGCACATTCCAGTAGGGCAGGAAACTGACTTGGTTTCTGACATACAGTACCAGTTAACAAACATATGCCAGAAAGTGCTCCAGACTCGTTAGTTATTCATGAAATGGATAGTTACCCGTTCTTATTTCACTTGAGGGCTAAGCCTTTTACCATTTTTCTTTGGTCTCTTGCCATTTCAAATCCCTTTATCTTCTAAAAATTTTTTTATGTTTGATATGTTTGATATGTGAGATAGCATAACATTATTTAATACGAGGAAGCTGCCCCCTGCACCCTGAATGTGCCTCAGTGAAGACCTGTAGTCAGTAGGCTACAATAGGCCAATCCTTGACACAATGGGATTTTTCAGTCATTTTACATCCTAGCTGTGTTCAAGGTGATGCCTATTTGTTGTCTCTTTTCAAGACTCAGAGGTTAAACAAATGGATGAGATGTGGTATCAGAGGTCTATGGTTTTATTAATCAGAGGAAAATGTCCTTAGATTACTTATATTAAAAAGTACATTTACTTATATATTAAAAAGGTACATTTTCTACTCTCTACTTCCCATGCTGATTTACTTAGAAGCAATAGCTTCAAATTAAAAAGCACTCAATTGAAATAACATCCAAATATAATAAATTTCAATAAATATATTGAAATTTTGCCCATTTTATTCATTGAATCGTGAATGAATCACTTAAACTTCCATTATTACTTAAACACATTTGTTTTGCTTGGTTCTGGGAATAATTTACTTAAGCCATGATGAGTGTAAGAGAGAAATGTTTAGTTGGTGGCATCATATCCATGCAATTGCTCAATCTAGAAACCTGAACATCATTCTTGACTGCCTTTTCTCCATTCCCATATTTATCCTCATCAAATTACCTATGTATTCTGTCATTTCTACCTCTTACTACCTCTCAAATTCATCCCTTTTTCTACATATGAATTGCTACTACTCTGGTCCATAGTCTCTTTATTTCTCACTTAGGTTATTGCATCTACTTTATCTATTTTCCGTCCTCACTGTTTTCCAAATTACAGCCACGTTAAGCCACATCATGTATCTTCTTCCTTAAAGTACTTTAGTAATTCCATGTTGTCTAGAGAGTTAAGTTCACATTTTTTGGCACTACATGCTAGATCTTCCGTACTTCGTTCTTGTTCATCTCTTCAGTCTTACCTTAAATTATTTTTTCTGTACTCTTAAGTTTCATGATATCTTGTGTCTTTAGGCCTTTGTACAAACTGCTTCCTCCGCTTGACATGACTTTCTATTATTTGTGCAACTAAAACCCTTTGCTTTTACTGGAGTTGAGGCACCATTTAGGGAAGGGATCACCCTTTATCTGGGTTTTATCATAGCTCCCTGTTCTTGCCTTTATCATGGCATTATTCTCATTGTGTTTATGTCTGTTTTTCTTTCTCCACTTCCCACCCCGCTACCCCCTGCCAAAGGTTTAAGTCATTTGGAGGCAGAAGCTGAGCCTTATTTGTGCCTAGTATGGTGCCTGACACACAGAAAGGGTATTTTGATAAGCATTTGTTGGATGAGTACATTAATAAAAGGAAAATAGTAAACTTCCAAAAGTTTCCTACTCTTTATTAGTTCACAAACCTAGTCAGGTTAGTAGTTTACCAATTACAAACCATCACAAGCTCTGTGCAGGAACTTACTTTTGTTCAGATTGAATACACTATCCTTCAAAGACACAAATGACATTAAATGTTTTGTAAATGAACCCACTGGAGTGGAAGAAGGAATATTCTGTTGGCAAACATTAAACAACCTGAAACACAAAGCAGATCATTTCCCAACCACAAATTGCAAATGAAAGAAGAAAAATCCTCAACCAATATTAAAACCTACTTTAAAGTAAATACTGCCAACATTTTATAGGGAGGACACAACCAAATCCAGGGACCAAGACTGTAGAATGAAGACAAATGGCAAACTAAAGAACATTAGCCAAGAAAACAAAATGTCAGGAAGCCCACTTGAGCAATGAGTAAAAATGAAATAAGTTTAAGAATTTTAAAAATATCTAATTTCTACAGGATTGTTCCATTGTTTTCTTTTTTTCTTCTGTTTTCCCTAAAAACTGAGCTCAGAGACTTTTCCTTTGCAGAAAGAAGCTATAGCTATCATTTTACCAGAGTGTATGTTTGCTCACATCCTACACAGGCACCGAATTGTGAAGAAAAAAGAATCCCATACCAGGCCAGGAGCTGGCTGGGCATGCTTTTAAACTAGGTAACAATAAATAAGCCCAGTTAGAATGAAGACTTAAAAACTGGATTCTTCCCAGCGTACATCCCCATAATGAAATGCTGAGATTCCTTCCCCTTTCTTCTCTGCTTTTACAGATTTTACTGCTTTCAGACCTGCTTAGTTTCCTCCAGCTTCCTCGAAGTCTTCCCCAGAGAGTCCAGTCACTTTGGCCCTTTTCCCTGACTTCCCTGAGAGCTTTAGAATTAGACTATTCAATTGTTCATATTGTTGTGTTATAGTTATCATTAATTATGTCTTTGTGTGTAAATATTGTCTCCCTAATCAGATTATTCCTTCTGCCAAAAAGAGAATTGACTTTAAAAATATATTCCTGACAATTAGCACAATGTACAGTGTACATAGTAAGCACTCAGTAAGCACTAGTTAAATTGAATTAAGTTAAACAAGAGTCTTTTAATGCCGGATATTATTTTCCTCTTGTAACCTTATTAACAACAACAACAACAAAAAATCAGAACATGACCATCTTCAAGTGTCCCTGTATATAACAAGTATTTCCTTTTTCCTTCTCTTGTTTTCTAAGTGGGCATTATACCACATCAGTAGTTTTCAATACTGGATAAACATTTGAATTACTTGGGGGATTTTAAAATACAGATGCCAAGGCCGCTATCTAGACCATTCCAATCAGATGACAGATGAGAATTTAACAGGGCCCCCAGGTGATTTTAATATGCAGCCAGTGCTGAAAAGCACTGTGCTAGTCCATAAACTGATGCGTCAGTCAGTCGCCAGTGCTAATCTCTCAAGGTGTCCATGGAAACTGCTCCTATGGGCTTCTACTAGCTGTCTATTTTAAGTGTGCCATGCTGTTTATGAGTCTTAGGCTTCTCAAATATCCCAATATCCCCTTCTTTGGTGTGTAGGTACTTTTCTTTCAGACATCTATTTACAGTAAACAATATAAGTATCTTTTAACTGCAGAGCTAAATGGGACAACCAAAGTCAGAGAAGTTTAGGCAGTTTAGTGAGACCAGAAGTTTAAGTTGATTATATATGCTAAATGGAAAAAGGAGAATTGACTTTGCTAGAAAAATGAAATCCCAAACCATTTTCATCTGAAACTCACATAATTTTTTATATTAAAAACAGCTAGCTATTTCTCAAGAATGAGAATTAGTTCTCAATTATTTGGATAATTGCATCAATTCCTAGTTTTGCTTACATTTACAGACCAGTATTGTATTGACTTGTTTTGTTCTTATTTTAAAATTATATGTTGAGCTTTTCCCGAGTACCAGGCTTTCCGCAAGGATCTTTAGATATAACCTCATTTAATTGTTAGGCTATCCATTTGAGACATGTGCCACTATAACACCTGTTTTATACACAAGGAAACTGTGTAAGATCAGAAACTTAACCAGGGTCACATAATTATGGAAAAGCAAAGGCAAGATTCACACTCAGGTCCATCGAGGTCAAAAGCTCTAACCTCTGCTCTGTGCACCCAGGAATAACTTCCACCACCTGTTGCAACTGAATAAAGTACTGAATAAAATGCTAACCCTGAAACCCAAGGGTGATGGAAAAGATAAATTGTAAGGGGTTTCCACCTCATTTATGTTCAACTGTAAGTCATTTATAAATTTATGTCTACTGTAATTATGTTTTTAACTTTCCACTAGAATATGCTTTGGAAGATCTTGTAAAATTTTCAAAAAAAAATTCATGGGATTCTGCCCTCCCCGCCCCCCACCAGTATTTAAGATGGGAGAGAGCAGCAATGTGGCTTTGATGCAAGGTTTATTTATAAAGAAATTATAGAATACATTAACACAACTGTTCTATGTTTAAATACAATGACAGTTCAACTACTAGTTGTTGAACATGCTGTGCTGTTTCATGCCTTGGTAGATGTCCTCTACCTATTTGCTCTACCAGGCTATGTGCCTTCCCACCCCTTGGTCATGTCTACCTGTCAAATTTCAGTCAGTCTCCAAGAGGCTCAAACACATTTTCCCTTGTTGAACTCTTTTTAATGCCATCTCCTACATCCCACTACCCTGCTCCTTGGGGACCTAAATAACTTTTTTCTTTGCTTCCCTACTTCAGGTTATACCTTAGGACTTGCTCCGTTATAGTTTCTATGGTTTTCATGGCAGTCCTTTCTTGCTTGTCTCTCCTAGGAGATGGGAAGCATCTTTGGGGAGAGGACTGTTTCTTAATCCTGTATCGCCAGTGCCTAGTACATATTATATGATCAATAGATGTTTGGTTGAATTTTTACATGAATTATACTTTAGAAAAATTGGAATTTACCTTAGACCATGCTGTAAAAGTTGAGCTAAGACTTCATCTTGATCTGAGTAGATTTCCATTCCATTTGAAAACCTGTCACCTCAAAAATATGTTAAGGGAAGGATAAGAACACATATACAAATAAATACATCTATTGTTGAATAAAGAGCCTTCTTTGGAAGCAATTTATTGATTTACAGTGCCATTGGTAGCAGCGTTTAGCCATGTGGGTGTGCACGAAGGTAAAACTTGGTCTCATGGAATTAGTTTATCTCTTTTAAAATTTCGATTCTGTGTAATATTAATGTTTAATATATTAAGACATCCTTATATCACTGTTTTGCACTAGCCTAAGACTGATTCATCCTGCCATTCATCTATGGGATTTCTGTGACTAAAATAACCACTTTGGGAAAGAGTTAACGCATACATGTAGGGGTGTGTGTGTTTATTTGTTAATACAAGAAACAGTATCTGAATCCAGCCTTTTTTTTCCAAAGCTTTCCTTTGAAACAGCAGTGCTTCCTCATACTGAGGAGAGACATTTGGAGTGATGTCCCTTGGGTCACCCACCTAACCTTGTGTAGATCCTCAGCCCTGAAGCACATGGATATCTACTGTGACAACTTGATTGTTTTCATAGAAGCCTAAGGAGCTAAATAGTACAACTGAAATAGTTATCTCTCAGTCTAAAGAATGTTGTGCATCTTGATGTTGTACTGATTGCTTTTCTTCAGTATTTTCTGGCCTTAAAATGACCATATGGAAATTCATTCAATATCTTGAGATCTTTTTAGTTTGCTCAAATTCTGGCTACTTAACTTATTAATTCTTATACCATGTGTTTAAACTATCCAGAAGAGAGGAGTTAAAAATAACTCATCACCTACATTTATGAGTCCTAATAAACATTTAACTTATATACAATCATATGGTTTTAAAATTTAAGAAGCTGTGTAAGAAATATGAAATGGCTAGTTAAGGCAGTTATTTGGATGATTCAGGTTTAAAGTAGCCTTATAAAAACTTTATTTGGTATGATTAATCATAATTACTTGCTCATAGTGGTTGAATTCTTTGTGTAGATTTAGTTTTAATTTTAATTCAAATACCACACTTGGTTTTCTAACTTTGTTTGGAGGAACTGGAGAACACAGTGAATACGATCTGGGTCTTTTGCTCTTCTCAGTGATTGGTCTATATGCTTATTTCTTTATTTTTGTTATAATGTTTGGAGTCCATGGCAACTGTGAACGCTTGTATTTCTCTTTGCGATTTTTAGAAATATCAAGAAATTTGACCAATCCAGTGGTTCTACTTCTAAAGATTTATTTGCTAACTGATCAATTAAATACTGGAATTCTCACAACTAAGTGAAAATGACATACCCTTAACTTTTGACTCAGAAAGTATGTAAGATCTGTCAATCTTGATAGAGCCAAATGATATGGTTCTAGAAACTGAGCAAGAGGTCCATGTTTATCACAATGTCCTCTGGACCCCTCACTCAAATCTCTTATGTCCTGCAGTTTGTCTGTGACAAGGAATCTAATATTTTAATCTGCCCCATGAACGGTTTCTTACTTATGAACTATTTTCCACATTGCTTATTTAATGTAGGTGAAAAGAAGAAGATATTTTCCTCGGAAGGTATTAAACTATTTCCTTACAATTCCAAGTATGATTTTGAAAGTTTTGTAAGTTATCTTTATATTTGGTCAGTCATAAATCTGAATTATCTGGGTAAGATAAAAACACATGAGAAATTAATAATTTCTCCTAGTATGATAACTATATCACATTGCTTAATTTGAAGTTCAGACACCTGAGAGGCAAAAGTAACCACTATTGGCTCTTAATTTCTATACTACAAGATTTTTTTCTTCATTGCATACTCTCTGTATGCAATGTTTTTCGAATATTAAGATAAGATAAATTGACTATAAAGACAATTAATTCCAATATAAACATATAGGATGAGAAGTTTTGAGGCCAGTAAAAGAAACTTATAACTGTTTTCTTATATATGTAGTAGCGTTTGAGACCAACTAAGGGTGATGCTGCTTCAGTCTTCAGTATGCTAGCCAAGATTATTTCATTTGGCACCCTAGTTAAGATAATAGGACATATTTTTTTCTAGCACTGGCTGATCAATTGGGTGCTGGAACTTGATCAAGAACTTAGAAACAGAAAAGATTAACTCTCTTGAGAATTAAATTATGAAGTTAACGCATATTGGGTGGAAGAGTACAGTTAATCAGATACTTGAGTAGCTTGAGGCCTATAAGACATACATATATCTTAAAACACATAAGTTAACTTAGCAAGTTGGTAGGACATAAGAACAATACATAAAAAACTTACATTTCTAGATATTAGCAATGAATAATTGCACATTTTCTGAGTTAGTAGACTTATCCAGGATTCTTCATTCAGCTTTAGAGATTTCCCAAATACGATATGAGCAGCAGAAGGACTGAATGCTTTCTAGAACTATGTCCTTAAGCTTACTTTGGGTGGTATGTTTTCAGAAGTTGGTCCTTGACTCATGGTTATCTAAGCCAAGAGGTGGGATGGAAAAAGTGATTGTCTACATGGGCAGTCACTAAACAGACTAGAAGAGCTGTCTTATTGAACTTGGTTCTCACTACTTTTGTATTTTATTTTATTTTATTTACTTTATTTTATTTTTGTGAAATATTTTTGGGAGGCAGTGTTCTCATAGTCACAGTCATTGAATTTTGCTTGTGCTTCTCAGAGTAATAAAATCTCATGTGTCATTTTGAGTATAGTAGTGTCCTTAAATCCTGTATGGAGGTAGAAACTCTATCAAAGAAGATATATCCAGTAGGATAGAGAAGGATGTTCCTTTAGAATAGAAATTTTCTCATTTATGTGTCACTATTGACATAGTCTCAAGGAGCTTTAAAATTACTGCCCTGGTCACCTGGATTTGATAATTGTGATTATGCCATAGAGAAATAGAAATCCTTTGGTCTGTTCTGTCTTCTAAAGGTTTTCTTCCCAAACTTTGAACCACAATAGGCATATTAAAGGAAAGGTTATTTCTTGGTTGGTGAGCATGAAGAATGCCAAAGATCCCACCTAGGCCTGACCCAGGTTTGAATGTAGAAAGAAACAAGACAATGGTTCCATTTTGTAGCTTTTAATTACTATGTGTGAGCTGAATGTTCAAGAACATTCTTGGGATGAACATCACAGGTCACATGAACTGTAGTCTATTTTCTATTCAATTAATAACAAGTATATTATATAGAGGTTTTTTAAAGAACCCCTACATGTATTTACTCCACCAACACATTTTACCTTATTTTACCCTCACAATGATTTTGTAATGCAGGTGGAAATCTATCTTCCTTTTGAAATATTGAAAGAAGCCTGGGTTGAGAATCATATCTTGATCCTAGTAATTACTTTTATGGCCTCAATTTCCTTATGTTTAAACTAAGATGCTTCTAAAATTCTCATTATTTCCACTCTACATAAAGGTAAACTCATAAAATGCAGAGAGGTTATTTATTTAAGATCACACTTTTCCATGTAGTTAGGGCTGTCTCTAAGTTTAGAGTTTTCACTTCTAGAATTTGGGGACACCATTTAGAATATTGGATACTAGTAATGTTTGGAAATGGATACTAATAATAATCAACAGGCAATGGATGAGACCGGCTCTCTTTCATGATCATTTAAGCATCAAATCTTTGCCAAGTGGTCTAGATCTGGAACATTATATTGGCCACTGATGATTGATGAAGAGTTGAATTATTTGTAGGGACTTGTTAAGGTTTTAAACATAGTCTAAAGGAGAAGAAGCTGTGGCCACCCTGTTCCTTCTGGGAGATAACATTTGAGAATGCAGTTGTCTGCATGATGCAAGAATTGCTGGATGACCCTGTTCACTAGGAATAATTAATTCCCTTGCCCTTTTTCTCTATTTGCTACATAACCTTCTGATACCAACTTGGCTTTCTATGTGGACTCCCTGTATTCAGTTGGCAAACAGTTTTTGAGTCTGCCAAGTGCTAAGTCTATACATTAAGAGTTGAGAAATGTGGCCCCTGTCCTCCATGTCCCTCTGGGGCTTACAGTCTACATGAGATGGGGGAGAGGGAGAGAAACCAAACATGTAAAAAATAATTACTGTAGAGGTGGGTATCTGATATAACAGAAAGATATGAATAGTTGGTAATGGAAGCAACTTACTCTGCTGGGCCCAGGTTTAAGTGGGGAAGAGGAAGAAATCAGAAAATTTTTCACATGGGAGGAGACACTTAATCCAAGTTCTGCAGTATCAGGAGAGAAGGGGAAGAGAACTTTCTGAGTGCTATCAGCCATTTGTTATGGCATGAAGGCATGAGAAAGCATATGCCTTATTGAAGAAAGAATGGTAGGTTTTGTGTGAATGAAGGTTGGTTTTGTGGGAGTTATAGGCAAGCATGAGAGGAAAAAAAAAGATAAAGCTGGAGTCAAGTTGACATCAGACATAGAGTGACTTTATTTGCCAGGCCAAGATTTTTCTGCATAAAATGATGAGCCAGCAGATGGAGAAGAGTTTGCTAACTCTAACCGGAGACAGTTCTGGTTGTTTTGAAAGTTAGTTCTTAACTGCAGAGTGAAGTAATTTGGTTTTCAGTGTAGTCTTTTTGGGGGATCAGTAGACCTATATAATTTCAGGTTCATTGGCATCTAATCTGATTTTTCAGTGCAAATTGATAAATTGGTATTCTAGTTTCTTTTTCAGTTTATCTTAATCCTTGTTACTTTCCATCTCCTTTGGGGCCTGATCAATTCTGAATAATTTCAGAAATCTCTATTTTTTTTTTTTTTTGGTTCTCCAGGATGAAATTCCCTTCTGTGGATTATTTTGTGATGTTTCCTACATTATTAACCAGTTTAACTCTCAGTCGGCAGTAGATTCCAGATCCTTTCACTCCTAGTCGATTGCTTATGTCATTGGGTCATGCTATCTGTAGTTTCAAAAGCCTGGGTAAATTAGATTTCAGTCTCTTTCTTATGAGAAACAAATACTTTAGATATAATGGCAACTACAGGCATTAGGGCATTATTGCTCTTTGTGGTTTTGTCTTTAAATCTCTTTTAATCAAAATGGGTCTTATTAAATATCTTTGTATCCCCAGCATATCTATCATGGTCCTATGTATGTAGAAGGAGCTCAGTAATGGAGCTCTGTTCACTGAAGGATGACTCCGCAATCATATTTCTCCTATAGATAATTTTTGGGTTGCATCTGGAATCTGTCTCTTGATATTTTGCATTATCTATTAATATGAAATTGATTTAAGTTGATCCAACTTTCTTGAAAATTTTTCTTAAGAAGAGATAGGTTCATTATATCAGAGATGTGAAAGGCTAAAATTTGGAGAACGGAATTTAAGGCAGTGAGTCACTGGTGCAGATATAAGCTTGGGTTTATAACCTCAGTTAATGGCTTGAATCATTTGTAATTACAGGGAATGTTATTTGTTTCATCAAACTATTCCAACTTGCAGACTTTTTGCCTCTCTCAAACAACATAACTGTGACTTGATGGTAATGTATCAAAACTAAAGATGACTAGATAAAGAAATGAGTGAGTTTGTATGTCACTTGTTGATGATGGCTATGGAACAGAGGAATGATCTGATAATATTGCTAGGGGAAAAGCTATTAACTTCAGGATTCTAACAGAATTTAACAGAATTTAGATTGGAATTCGACTTTCTGGCGTGGGAAGCTCATCCCCCGGCCTAAGCCTGTTAGCACTGTTGGTGTCCAACTGGCTGCTAGAATGCAGCAATAAGTAATGCTTACATCACAAGACTTATATTCTACATTAAGACCATATAGTAATAAATGCTAATTATTTAATACTCAAGGGAAAGCAAACTTCCAGAGAATACATATTCAATGTGCCAAGATGGTGAATAAAGGGAACATTTTACATAATTTTAGTTTTCCTTACCTTAGGGAAATAGTATATTATGGCACTTGTCTGAGAAATATTACATAATTTTTATTTTATTGCATGCATATTGAATGTACAGTTTTCCTTTGTTTTTAATGGTTTCTGAAATATGATTAAGGAATCTTTTTTTTTTTTTAATTCTGGGTGTACTCAAACTTTTCAATTGAAATAAAAAAGAAATCTAAAACTTAAACTAAGATTTGTTCATCTCATCTTTACTTCTTTTGCCTCTAGAGATTTAATTGGCTTATGAAGACTTAAAATTTGTATAAGCTCTTTATTCCCAAACTACATTTTTCCTTTATATTTTAATATGTGTGTGTTCTTGGGGCTAGGGCTGAGGGTATAGGCAGGAAGGAGAGGAAGTGGAGAAAAACACTTAAAAATGCCTTTTACCATTTTAAAGAAATATCTCCAAACTCTCTCTGTTTATTCTTATGGTAAGTGGTTTTACAAAGTGCTGGGTAGGATAATTTCCCTGAAATTTTCCTTGGATTTTAATGATCTGAAAAATTATTCAAAATTTCTTCCAGAACACTAAATGGATGGGTGTGTGGTCTAGTCTGGAGTTTCCCCACTGTTTTTCTGGACAGGTCACACCTCTAGACTCAGCAGGCCACCCAAAGGAGATATCCTTCTTTCCTCTTATTGAGGAACCAGATAGCTCTTTTGTCTCCTTGCCTCCCCTGCCCTCTAAGCTATAATTTGAGGTAATTACTTATTGTATTTGGTGTCCATTCACTTTCTATCTCTGCTTCCTTCATGCCTTCTTTGCTGCTGCCCTCATTTCCTCAGTCAGGTGCAGCTCGGCCCTGGGAGAAGTATTTCGTACAACGCTGTGGCAAGCTCTCTTTATAACACCTTTTCCCAATTCTGCCCACCTCAGTTTCCCTACTCTCATTAGAATTTGTCTTCTCTTTGTCTCAGTTTCTATTTAAATTTTGAAGAATTATTCAATATGAATCATGAATATTCCTCGTGTGTGTGTGTGTGTGTGTGTGTGTGTGTGTGTGTGTGTGTGTGTGTGTGTGTGTTATGTGCATTGAGTAGGCTCTGACTCCTGGTGGCCTTATGAATGAGTGATACCCACAATATCTTGTTCTGAACAGCCCCGCTCAGCTCCTGTAGACTCCTGCCTATGGCTTATTTTATGAAGTCGATCCATCTCATATTTGGTCTTCCTCTTTTCCTGCCTCTTTCTCTTTTTCCAGCATTATTGTCTTACTTGCCTTTTAATTAAAGACATGCTTCAGATGAATTATGATAAAGCAAA
This sequence comes from Pteropus vampyrus, assembly GCF_000151845.1. Taxonomy (NCBI): domain Eukaryota; kingdom Metazoa; phylum Chordata; class Mammalia; order Chiroptera; family Pteropodidae; genus Pteropus; species Pteropus vampyrus. The sequence continues at coordinate 4,990,088 of NW_011888824.1, read as the reverse complement.
TAAATGAATGGTGGTCTTTGGGTTCTCTAAAGGTCTGAGCTCTTTAAAAGTGTACCTTGCTTGTATCACAATTACTCCCTTTTACATTCCTGTCCCAACGTGCTTCATTCTTCAGCAGCAATTCTCTGTCTTACTCCCTGACATTGTTATAATCATCTCTCTTCTTTATCCTTGTTAGAGATTTGAAAAACAAGGTTTAGGTGGGTGGGGCGCATGACAAGTTGGAGAAAAGTATAGTTAATAGAAGTCTATTAAGGAATATTAAAATCTATATGCCAGTCCCTCACGTTGGTGATGACTTGAGGATCAGTTTCCCTATTTGTCAAATGGACCTCCATAAACAGATGCCTACACCATTCTGCTTGAATTTCAGCAGTCTTAAGAAATTTTCAAAAAGTGGATTTTTTTTTTCTTTAAAAAAGGAATGGGTAAGAAATTATGGGTTTAAACTACTAATTAACTTAGAAAATATAGGCATTTAACATTTATTAACTCCACAAATATGTAATGAGTATCAGTTAAGTGCCAGACACATTTAGAAGATAAATAAATTAGGCAGCTGCTCACATAGAATTAGATATGCTGCAGAGTTGCTTCTTTTAGGAGTTACTTCTCATTGCTTGAAACTTGGTGGCATCCTTACATTATTCAAAATTAATGCCTACCATTTGGTTGCCCTTCAGAAATATGTTGCATTTGTGTATACCACTTCAAATGTGTTGTGTTTTGAATTCAGGAGGAAAAATTTCCCCAGACTTTAGTAAAGCCATACTCTTTGGTGCAGTGTTAATACTAAACCTCTTAGCTTTCACTTGCACATTGTCTATAACCAATCGCACCACCTGTTTAGCAAAATTCCCTGTCTAGAAGTCTTATTCTACATATCCTTCATTAAAATGAAAATATACTTTATTCACTACTCAAAATTTGTACCTTGCTTGTGAGTTAATATGAGAACTAGTAGACTGACTGTAGATAACTGACTTCCTATGTATTTGAGACTTAATGCTGAGATCTTCCAGATAATTTTGGTTGACTTCATGGGTGGCAAGTTGGATTGCTTTACTTTTCTGATAATAAAAGCAGTTAAGATTTGTTGAAGTCAGCTGGGCTGGGCTTGTATCTCATTTAACATATAAGGATGGTTCTGTTTATTTTCTTGATTTTGCATTTGAGGAAATGGAAACAGGTTAAGTAATGATGTTAACAAATTAAATTTAGCAGATGAATTCGGGAGTGTTAGAAAAATCAGATTCTTTTTTGGCTTCTGAGACATAATAAGGGTAGAGGAAGGGGATTATTTTATGAATATATTTTGAGAAGGAAAAAGAAAATAAAACATTTTTACAACACTGATTTCAAAAACTAGGGGGTCAGAGATTAGACCTTAGTAAAAAAAAACTATAGATATTAAGTATTTATTTTGATATACTGTATATATCTGAATATGAAACTATCTCAAGTTTTAGGTCTTTTTCCATTTTGTAGTGAAAAGATAATAAAAACAGTTATGTAGCCAATTTGAATATGAAATTTTTATAAAAATAAATAGATAATTTGTACTTATAATATGCAATTGATTAATTAGTTGTCTATATTTGAAATGACATAATACATTGACTGTAGAATCAGTATGTTGCTGTAAAATAATATATAAAATAACATATTGATTTAGAAATACTTCTTTTTCCAACCTTATATTTCATGAAACAGTTTCACTTAAATGCCTTACCCACATCATCAACGTTAGTATCTTTTTTGTCAGTAGGAGAACTTTTTAGATCACCTATCAAAGTTTTTCAAACAACATCATCTTTACCTTCATCTAACTATTTGAGTTATAATATTGTTTGATTTTGTGTATAATGCTGGTACTGAAACTTTTATTCTATTTATAATTTTTATATTATAATCAACTTATTATAAAGTTATTTTTAAAAAGCCTGCTTACAATGCTAAATCTGTATTGTTTCTTTGCCTCCTATCTCATTTTTAAAAATCAATTCTTACAGGTAACCTCTATAAACATCACCTGATGTAATTTCAGTTAACATTATTTTATTGTTTAAACTAAAATAATTGAGAAAAGGCCCGGTTCTATGAAAGACTTTGTAAGGACTTCAGTATACAATGATTCTTTCATTTCTGAAGAGTGGTTTTTGAGGGAATGCAAAAGCTAGGTTTCTATTCATGAATTTATGATAGCTCCAGATTTTTCACTTCTGAAGCATAACCATAGTGACATGGATATAAAATGATGTGGAAACTATATCAGATCTAAAAGATCTTATAATATAAATATGATCCAACTTTTGTTATAAGCTCTTTGCTTACAGTGAAGACACCAAGGCCAAAGATAAGATGTTAACAAGGTTTCTTGGCTAGAGTAATGGATAAAATAGTTACATGGATAGTCAAACGCGAATGTAAAATATGTTATCAAAAAGGAGGCACAGAAATTATTTCTTCTAATTCTGTTTGAAAGCGTCATGAGAATAGATATTACTCTTCATGTGAGTCCACCACGCACTCTGTTTCATGTTTCTTTGTTCCCATTCGATGCCAAAAAAACCACAAAAATGCAAGGAAAGGTAGCATAACTTACCTCTCTGAGATCAACAAAAGGCAAGACATCAGCCCATGGAGAGTGAGCAGCACCATGGCATGATCTGGGAGGTAGCTGGAGGAATGTCAGAGCCAAGCCAAATCTCTCCTTTGGTAGAAATCTTGCCGTTTCGCATTTGACGAACACTTTCAATGCTGAATATGTGTCCGGCTTTTTGCCAGGTGTTGGATGGTGGGTGGTGGTGGTGGCTATTCTTTGACAAAAAGAAAAAGAAATATGCTCTCCCACTTTTCAAGGAGCTCATGGTCTTAAAAGGTGAACAAGCCTCAAGATCTGAGTTATGAGAGGAGTTTCCAATTCCTGCTCTTCAGGGAAGGGAAGGGAGGATAATTAGGCTTAAGTCTAAAAGTGGAGGTGCTTCAACGAGGGAAGACAGACCAGGTAGCTACTCTGGGGAGGAAAGGAGATGGGATGAGGGAATGTGGTTCATGGGTAGCTCTAGAATCTTAGAAAGAAGTAGACTAAATCTTTTTTTTTTAATTCCAGAGATTGAAAAGGAAAGCAATCAGACTTCTGAGGTGATATTTGGGATTGGAAAGAAAGATGCGGTTGTAGGCCTGGAAGAAACGGGCATCTGTACCAGTCTGGGCATGGAGCCTGTGGAACAGTAGGGACTTTGGAAAGTACTGGCTGAGTGTGTGCCCGGCAGGTCCGGGCAGCTTGGGTGGAGTGTGGCACCACTGGCAAGGGAGCAGCGCTACTGGCAGTCTCCCCCTCTTTCCAGGAGCCATGCCAACCTATGATACTTTTTTCAAGCTTTGGATTGAAAGTTAGGTGACCCTCCCCTTTGGTTTATTTAAGCTTCCTGAGGTTCTCAGATGATTCAGGGGAAGGAGAAGTGGAGGACCAAGCCATCATAAGATTTTTGAGTTAATTCGAATTATATCTGGTGAAATAAGAGACAGGATCACATTTGTACCCCAAGAGTTATGAGCACTTCAAACCAATTCCGTTTTATAGATTAGGGTTAAGATTGTGATTTACTCAATGCTACATGACTAGTAAGTTACAAATACTGAGATTTCGACTGCTGTAACCAGATATCTTAGGCAGTCACATTTCTTACTCATTACTTTTCCTGCTTTTTGATATTCTCTCCATTTTGAAATTCTCCTCATTTTTTTTGTATCCTTAACTCATTATTGTCTCCCACAGATTTTACAAATCCTTCTTGTTGCAGGTGACAGAAATCCAACTTGAACAAACCTGAGGAAAAAAAAAATTCTGCGTGGAATTTGCTGTATCGATGTGAGGGTTACTTCACATACTCTGAGGGCAAGAATGTGGGTAAGCCTCAGGAACATTGTCCCAAACATCTGTGGCCAGACAGGACTCGTGCTACACTAACATGGTGGTTCTCACACTGCTGACGAAGTCTGGCCTGGGCAGGGCAAAGAGGGGGCTGAGGCGGCAATTCCCAGAAGAGGTATGCTCTTAGCAGACACACACAAAAAATGTTTACTGAAGTTAATAGTGATTTTGAAATTAATTATAATGTATATGCCACTTACTTACAAAATGATTCAATGAAGTTAATAATAATAATAGTAATAGTATTTTATTTTATAAGACTATACACATGATCTCATTGTAAATAGCAACTACTCCATGCAGTCAGGTGGCAGGTGTGTCTGCTCCCATTTTATAGGTGAGGAAACCCATGTGCAGATTGCTTACACAGTTTGCCCAAGGACATACAGCTGGTAAATTATGGAGATGGACCTCAAGCCTTTTCCACCACATCTTCCTCCTAGAGACTTCGAGTCTTAAAATAAATCAACTTTGTTGTTCCATTCTTCCCATTTATTTGAAGAAAACGACATTCTGGATTAATTTTAAGTAAAAGAATCAGACTTGAGCAGCTGATCATCTGGTGGAGCTGTAGTGTTTCCATTTCTCTTTTGGTTGGGAGAAAGGCTATTCTTCATGTTCTGTTTTCTTTTGATTTCTTATTAGCATCTCTGTTTCCTTCCACACTTTTCAGTATTCAAGCCAGGTGCCAATTGTCTGTGTGAAGACACACCATTTCTCAAATATACCAAGATGCCAAATGTATGTGTAATATTTGACCATATGAGAAGAGTCCAGTAAGCTCCTAGGGACTTATGTTCCAGTGTGGCAGCACTGAACAACAGGAAAATTATAAATTTCATAAGCTAACCAAAAAAGTCATCCGTGCTTCATATTTATAAATATCCAATAGATGTAATATATTCTAAATTTGACTTTTTAGTACAATAGAGGTATTACATGTTCTCTCTATGAAGACAGTGATAGCTTGCAAAAATACAAATTGATGGAATGTCCTCAGTTTATTGCTGTCATTATTGCTCATAGCAATTGGTTATTGTGGAGAAACCTGTAAGCGAGGATATTTCTCAAGATGGATTCTGAAAGAAAAGAAGAAAAGAATGTGTAAGTAGTAGGTAACAGATATGTTAAAAAAAAAAAACGAAAAGAAAAGAAAAAGAAAAAGAGGTTGAACTATCTATACTAACTGTGCCAGGAAAATTCTCCCCAGGCTGGATAGGATGGGATTAAATCTTGGAACTCCAAGTAAAACATTTCAAAGGACACAGGATAGAGGTTAGATTTTTGAGAGATGTCTCCATACTGTCCCTCCCCCATCCACAGTGTTCTGAGATGCTGAGCTAATCATTAAAAAACAAAAACACAAAACAAAATCACTTCAGGAGGATTTATCACATGGAACACTTTATTTTAGACCTGGTGAAAGTTAAGAAGGTGGACTAGGCCTTTGTCTTGAAGTCACTTGTGGTTTAGTACATGGAATCAAAAAATCATCAAAGTGCCTAACAATGCAAGTCAGGAAGCAGAAGTGGTAGGCATCACTTCTGTGGAGTGGCCTGGTATTTGAAGAGAGGCTAAGACTAGCTTGTCTCTGAGGCAGCTAAAGGATCTCTTGGAAAGAGGGCTCTTTATTAAACTGTGTTCTCTTCTTCCAGCAACTATTAACAGTCCTGATGGTAATAAAAAGAGCAAACATTTATCACATGTTTACATGCGTTAAGCACTTTAATTCTTTTTCTCAGTTGGCTTTCTAAACAATCCAGTGAGGAAGATACCATTCTTATTCATGTATTACAGTGTGGGGAGTAGAGGTTTAGATAATAAAATAACTTGCCAAGATCATGTAATTGTAGGGTTATAAAATTGTTGATTCCATAGAAAATTGCATTTTCATTCTATAGAGATTGGGGTATGTTAACCAGTTTCTGAAGGAGGTTTACTTGGGCCACACATGTTTCTCCTCATCTCTGCCAAAGTAAGCCCTATCTCTCTTGCAAAACTGTGGGACTGGCTCTATCTCTATCATAAACTCTTCCTGAAACCCAGTCAACTCTCTTCCCACAGTGCCCTTAGAGCACTTATGCCGGCCTCGTTTATTTGGCGATTGATCATGAACTACCCTAGCTAAGTCTCATTTATCTTACAATATTGTTTAACTCTGTTTAATCTTTCCATCCAGATGATAAAATCCTTCATGTTGGTAGCTTTGTCTTGGGGATTAAAAATAAGTCTTCAATAGCATCCACTGCAGCACACATGATAATTTTTTGTTTTGATATTTACTTGAATTAAAGTTGTATTGGTTATCTGTTGTGGCTTAAAACAACACACATGTATTATCTTGCAATTTCTGTGGGTCAGAAGTTGGGTGCGTCTTAACTGGGTCTTCTGCAAAATTGCAATTGAGGTGTCAGCTGAGGTTCACTTCTCATCTGGAGGCTCAAGTGGTGATGGATCTGTCTCCAAGCTCAACTCAGAAGTTGGCAGAAGTCATTTCCTTGTGGTTGTAAGACCACAAGGCTTCATATTCTAATTGGCTATCAGGTGGAGGCTGCTCTCAACTCCTAGAAGCTGCCCCCAATTCCATGCTATGTGATTTCCTCCCACAGGCCCTTTTCTGAAATTGTCCTTTCCTTCATCAAAGCCAGTAACTGAGAGTTTCTGGAGTTAGTCTGTTATGGATAGGGAGTCTAACATAATGTATTATAATCGTGACAGTGACATCCCATCATCTTTGCCACAGTCCATTGATTAGAAGCAAGTCATATGTCTTGCCCACTCCCAATGGGATAGAATTATAAAAGAACTTGAACAATAAGTCAGAATCACACGGGGACCGCCTGAGAGTCTATCTATCACAATAGTGAAAAAATCAGGAAATTCACAAATATTAGAGACTTTATCAAATTCACTTAGGAAATTAATAATAGTACTTGAAATAGAATTCAGAAACTCAGTTCTTATCTTCTTATGCTAACTACTAAATCATCATCAACAGTAGTGAGATGGCCTTGGCTACACAGCAACCTCTGGCTGGTAGAGATGGATCACAAGAATGAGTATATCAGCTAGAGGTGTGTGTTGAGGAAGATAACTTCCAATGAATAGTCACTGTCCAAAGCAGTGTGGTCAACTTAAACTTGACTCTTGCTAGAGCTGATATATAAGGCCATCTGTCCAGGAGTAGGTGGCAAAGGCCTAGGTATATTAGGTTTGGGTTCATTCAGTACCTCAGAGAGAGAATTTGGAAAGGTCCAGGTAGTTCATCAGGACCTTGGCCTAGAAGCGCAGGGACATAGCCTAGCTGGGAATTCAACACTAGCAGAAAGCTGAGATGGAGCCACAGCTATAAAGAATGGATGAACATGTAGGTGGGGTTGAGGTCAGATTGTGACTCAGTGCGCCCATCTCTTACTCACAAGACTAGCGTTAGGCTACCTCTGTGGGCAGAGGCAAGGCTCCTAATGTGCTTCCTATGGAAGACCTCACTGCAGAAAAAGACTGAGAATTATCTCAAGAAATCTAGGCTGTGATCCATATTGGTCAAATTTGTGGGAAGCAATACATATTTACATTTTGCTTTTCTGTGAATGTAAGGCGGATTTCCTTAATTATTTTTAACAAGATTTCTCTTTTTCTATCTTCTTTCTTCTTTCTCTATTCTTTAAACACATTGACTTTTATCAAAATCTCTAGCTTTCTATATAGTTATTCTTTTCTTTTTTTAATTGAAACTTAATGATAAAGATATAATCCTATCAATGGAACAAACTGAATCAGAAGTACTTTTCTGCATATTGCTTATTATACAACTTCCTATGCCTTTTAAAATAACACATGTTTTATGGGGTCTTTCTCTTGTGACTCATTTTTGGAGCAGATCCGAGAAGGAGTTATTCTCCAGACGTGGCACCATTGACCCTCATTTTGAATTACATTTTTTATTTATTTTTAAAAAGATATTTCATTCATAGAATCCCCACTGAGCTTTTTATTGTGGAAAATTAGGGCCCGTAAATCATCCCCCTCAGAAAACTATAAATTTTATACAATTGAAACATTCCATGGACTGAGCTTGGCACTTTGATGAAATCACTCCTTTGCTTCTCATAATTTATGAGCTTCCCCATTCTCCTCCCTCTTGCTCCATCATCACCTTGCCCTCCCAGCAAGAGTAGGGGGTGGTATCGTGCCTTTAAATTGCTCACTGGGGTTTATTGAGTATAATTTGTGAGTGGATTTATATGAACTCACGATATTGCAACTTATCCAAAACTATGAACAATAAAATTTTTCATTTTCTTTTGGCAGGCAGAAGGGACATGGGTCGATCACACAGGAGGTAACTCAGCATGATGCACTGGGGAAGAACAAAGTCCCTGGAGATAAATGATATAGGTTAGAACAGTCATCTGCCCGTGGTTTCCTGTGAGACCCAGGCCTTAGTTTCCTTACCTATAGGTTCAGGTGGGCAATCTTTAAGTTTTCTTTTAGCTCTTATATGTTAGATTCTATGAATTGAAAATGGTTCTCGGCACGTTGCTCCTTTTAAAGGGTAATTAGGAAAACCAACAAGATAAATCTCAAAGGTTTGATGTGCTATTTTGGATGTGAGTGGTTAACTCTGTTTTTTTTTTTTTTTTTTTTCTGGAAAGAAGAGAAAGCACAACAGTAGTAAAGACCACAGCACTCCCGATTCTTGTCTGCCAGGTTGGCACTGGCTTGTGAGGTCTTGGAAACCAACACTGTCTTATTTAACTTGGAAACTCTGGCTCTTAGTATGGAACCTGATACCTGGGTTTCTGATAAAAGCATTGAATGAACACAGAGAATCCAAATGTGTTTTACTCCCGTAAATGCAAGTGCCGGAACAGTGCCACCATGCAGTAGGTGCTCATATTTGTTGAATTTCCAATAAATAGGCTACTTGCCATTATTGGGATATTGGAATTTCCCTGTATGTTTGTTCCCAGTCCAGTTAATCCCTTTATTTTTATGTCCTAATGTTTTTCCTCAGGAGAACTCCAGATGGGTCTGCTAAGAAATTTCTAGCTTTGTGGCATCACTAGTACTCAGTCTTGGAAAGAATTTTGTTGCTGGAGAAACACGCCAGAAATAGAAGATAGAAGAGGGTATGGCAAACTGGCTGAGCTTGAGCTCTGCAGTGAGACCTGGGCTCTACATCTTAAAAGCACTGTGACTTTGGGCAGAATATTTCCCTGGTTAAGCTCCATTCTCTTTATGTGTACAAGGAAGGGGGTGCATAATTGAACTTAGGGTAGAGCGAAGATTCAAAGAGGTCATCCTTGTTAAGTGCTTAGCCCAGTGCTGGCATGTAGTAAATATTCAATAAATGTTTGCTATGACTTATTTTTAATCATTAGTAGTATTAGTGCATATGTCAATAATTGCTATAGTTTTTACTTCTGTGTTAAAATTCTTACTATGTTGTAGCAATGTAACTATTGTCTTATGTAAAATTTATTGTAGTTTTAACTTAGCTATTTCTTTAGCTTTTCAGGGTGTATTTTGAGATCCTTGCATTAAAAGAAAAAAGTATTACTGATATTAAAAGACCAATTTTGGATAGAGAGTGTCACTAGAATTTCTTTTTAATCTGAAATATAGTTTTGCAATTCCAGGCTTTTAGGAAAGAATGAGAATATAGTGCAAGAATGAGAATATAGTGCTGTATGAGAAGTGTCTGTATCTCTTTTATTCTCCATAAAATTGAAATTTTTCTTCCTGGAAATTGCTGGTTATGACTTTGCCTACATGCATTATAACATAACACACAGCTATTTAATGAAGACTGTCATTAGGGTCAGAATGCAAAACAGTCTGAAATATTAAAAAATCAAGGTGAAGTCAATTTACCTTCTCTTTGACCTGCTTGCAGGATACCCTGACAAGGTATGAACTGAAATATGTATCTTGGAACTATTTACCCCCTAAATATTAAAAAATGTAAATAAGCAATGGAATTCAGAGTGACAGAGGATCTAAAGCGATGGCCACCCAGCCTTTGCTGGTAAAATATGGCTCACTTAATGACATTTCAGCCCTAAATCACTGCAGGCGAGTTTGCAGCTGAAGGGGTTGCACAAAAACATTCCTTTAGGACCATTTAAAAAGGCTGAATAAGCAAAGTATACTGCGTGACAACGCTCAGAATTTCAAAGGGGTGGTTCAGGTACACATATTGTTGCCTGTGGCTCCAGGCCCAATGACCGTTTTTTCATAGAGATAGATTTCCTGGACAGAAAACAAATTTCTTTCCAAGTTAGAGAACTTTATCAGATTTATCTTTCATTGTCAGATCAGCATGCAGGAAACAAATGAAGTCCGTAGCATGACTGAAATTAAGAGGAGAGCAATTTACAGTGCTCACTGGCTTCTCATAAACCTTATTAATGTTTGGCATGGGTGCCAAGGAGCCATAAAGAATTGTCCTGCTGAACATTTATGTTTGCTTAATCTCTTATTATATGTCCTCAATGCAGCTTCAATAATGGCAGCCAGAGCATCTTGTGAGCAGGAAATGAGAAAGTTACACATATTTTTGTCTTATAATCAAATATTCTTCCCTATCTTTTTAAAGCCTCCCACTGGGAGGCAAAGTACTGTTTTTTGGGTTTCATGTTTCCTTAAGCTGTTGCCTGTAATTTCCACTTTGTTTTAGATTTGTCACAGCTCTAAAATAGAATTAAGTTGCTCATTTATGCTCATGTCTTCCATTATTTTGGATTTTAGGCAATTCTTAATTCAGTAATGGTTATACAGCTGCTTAAATTCACATTCCCTTTTGAGTTCTAGCCCATGGTGTCCTAATGATGTAAAAACATTGTGATTAGTGCCAACAACTTATTTTTTCAAGAGTCAAATTTTCTTATTTCTTTAAAATTCTCAGTATATTTGACCTAAAAGACTAATAGATGACATTTGTTGAATACTTACAGGCACCTTACATTTTTATTTTATTTAATCATCACAATCTCATGAGATAAGTGCTATTATCACCAGCCTGCTCTTAACCACTGCACTCACTCACTAACATCACAGTTCACTTAACATGATGCCTTGAAAAACATAAGTGTAACAGAGAAGATAGGAGGAGAAAGGGGAGAAAGAAGGTTAAATGTGGAAAGAAGAATAACATGGAATTTTACCAACAGAGGAACTGAGGGAATCTTAATAATACTGTTGGCTTTTGTTGAATTGAATTGACTTCTCAGGTATCTTGTTAATGATCAATAATGCAAGTGAGCCAACCAGGCATCATGAGAACCTGAAAAGGACAGTCTTCTACTGTAGCAGATTACATTTTTAAAATAATTTTTTATTTTGAAATAATTTTAGACTCATAAGTACAAAGAATACTCATATCCCTTCTCCTAGACTTCCCCAATTATGAGCATTTTACCACACTTAAAAGATAATTTTCTCTCTATATAGATACTTATTATAATTTTATGAACCATTTGGAAATAAGTTATAGACACAATGGCCCTTTTCTCATAAATATGTTGGGGTACATTTTCTAAGAATAAGTAAATTCTCTTATATGACCATATTATATTCATTACCTTCAGGAAATGAACACTGATTAAGTGCTAAATGTAATCTACAGATTTTATTTATATTTCATCAATTATCCTAATAAAAATATTTTGGGATGGAGTGTTCAAAGACCATAAGTTGCTTTTAGTTGTGGTTCTTTAGTCTCTGTTAGCTTGGAACACTTTTTTTCTTTTTTTCATTCTTATATATTATTTTAAAAGAGTACAAGTAAGCTGTTTCATAAACTGTTTTTCTATTTGAATTTGTCTGATGGTTCCTCATGATTGAATTGAAGTTATGTACTTTGGGCAGCAATAACATGAAGCAATGTTATATTCTCAGTGGATTATGTCAGGAGGCAAATGATGCTAATTTGTCTCATTCCTGCTAATACTAACAGGCTTCTCTATGTAAAGTTATGATGTTTCCATGAATTAAACTTAAAATTTGATTTAAGTGCCAGTTTTCTGGGGATTTGGTTTAAAGCAGGTCCCATCACCCAAGCAACTTTGAGGAATCTGAAAAAGCTAGCTTCTTGATCCGTAAGGCTCAGGACCACTCTGTGGGAAGTGGTGATAGCTGGGAGAGCTAATTTAGGTCCATCTCCATCACCAGGATCTCAAAGTTGTTACTCTGTTTGTACTTAGGGGAGTGTCTTGATATTTGGTGAAATTTAAATGAGATAATTAGAATATCAAAATATTTATATGTCAAAATAAAATATAATTTTTATCGTAGATACATATCGCGAGTGAGCAGAGCCATTTCTAGAGTAATTGCTCATGGGTTAGGAATGGAGGGCATGGTCGTGTTGGCTCTGTGATATTGTTAGTCTAGGAGGTGGATCACCTCATATCTAGTATGGAGGCCCATTTCCCTGTAGCAGGAAGGACTGGCATTTGAAACAGCATTCTTCCCCTGGAATGGAAGAAACTCAGTTAAACAGAACAGTGTCTCCTACAATAAGGGATAGCGTAATCTATGAGCATTTGGTAATTAAGTGATGGAGGAGGCATGTGTCCAGACAGCAGGCAGTTGGATCCACTAGCTTCCACTAGTGTGTGTGTGTGTGTGTGTGTGTGTGTGTGCGCGCGCGCTAGTGTGTGTCATGGGGAAATGGGAGAATGCATAGTGGGGTTGATGCAGATAGAGAAGAAAATTAGAAGAGGAAAGATAGGTGAGGACCCGGTCATGAAGGACTTAGGTATTAAGCAGATGCACTGGTACTCTAGCCCAGGAGAACAAATCAGAAGATTAGAGATCCAGAGTGCAAGACCAAGTCTGAGTTGGCACCACGTGAGTTGTAAGAGAGGCTCTCATGAGTGAGGCTAAAGAACTAGTGAAAATTTTGGCCTAAAGTCTGAATTGACCTTAGAGATTGAGGAATAAGATTGATGAATTCCAGCTGGGATGGGAGGAGGACCAAGTACAGGGTTTGTGGACTGAGTGTGGCCAGTTTATGCTGTTAAAGTTCTGAGGCTTATAATCAACAATTAAGCAATCACCTTATCTAAGCCACACTCACTTTAGGATGGTATGACAATTTTCTAAAAATTCTCCTTCAAGATTGTGCTTTAATCATATGTCACTTGTGCAATGCTTTTGAGGCTGAGAAATGCATAGCATGATTTAGTCTAGGCTCCGTGCCCTTCTAAGAAATATCTTAAGACTGAGAAATATCATTCCCTTCTCATAGCACTGAGTTGGGTGAAAGTGGAAGAAGAAAATCAGAATGTTCAGTGAAGTATATATTATTAAACAACTGTGTTAGAATAAAATTATTTTAGAAAATAATTGCTTATAAGAATCATCACCCATTCTTAAACTTTCTGTAATTCTTTTCCCTTTTGGCTTTCTTTATTTTAATCCCTTTCTTCTCCCATAATATTTTCTATTTTAATTTAAGCAATATTTCTAGAGATCATAATAATGAGGTACTGTATAAACATATAATGGGGCAGAATGAAAACCCTTCCTATGGTTACAGAAACCATAGGAACACATGTGTGCACTTGTGCGGGCGTGTGTGTATAAAGCTATTTTGGGGTCAAAGTTTGGCAGGCAGGGCTCATCCAACTGAAAAAATGAAGTGTTTTAATGTGATCACATTGCTATTTGAGCCTATTGTTTTTGTAGTCATGATTTAGCATTCATTGCATGTCTATAGTCCCCCAGACAGACCCTGGAATTAGATGTCAGCTCTGCTTAGTGGATTTATGCTTGAAATTAGATAGCAAAGCCACAAAAATTAAAAAAGATGATACCTCCAAAACAGAAATATTGACTAATGTATTCCCAGAAAAGTTAGGTAAGGAGAAAATAAGTTTGACCCAGGCAGTTATGAATGAAGGAAGTGTGAGAAGACTCAAATGTCTAGCATAGGGATGTTTTGTAGCCATTTTCAAGAACCCTGGATGGGACCCTGGAGGCTGCAGGATCTAACACTTTAATCTTCCTCTGCCACAGCTCAGACCCCATGGGGAGGAATCTTGGTGTGGAGACTGTCTTGGATAATAACAAGCTGCCCTCTCCACAGGCAAATTTTCAGGTGGAATTCTTACTCTCCACCCATATAACCAACACAACAAATAATCAAGTCCTCAAGCTTCAAGGGAAACCCCAAGGGATTTTTTTTTTTTTTAAGAATGTAAAGGTCATTCAAAAATAAAGACAGAATTTCTTAGAATAATTTTTTTTAACCTGTGCTTCAGACCATCTCTTTATTTATTTTTATTTATTTAAATTAGTTTCAAGTGTACAGTGTATTGGTTAGACATCTATATAGTTCATAAAATCATCCCCTCAATTGCTCCCTCCCTCCCCTGGCCCTCCACTTAGCCATCATATTAATGCTAACTGCATTCCCTCTGCCATGCTATCAACTATCAACTACTAATTCGTGCTTCTTTAACCCTTCACCCCATCTCTTTATTTTTTTGCTTCACACACCCCTTGCACTTTTTAATATTAAATGTCTCTTAATAACAAAAGTAAACTGCATATTACTTAATGGAAACTGCACAATAGTAATTTTGCTAATTACATGGTTGCTCATTTTTCCAGGACCAGATCACCTCCCGTTTTGTTTCCAACTACTATGGCCACCATGTGTTTAAGAGTAAGACAGAAATAACAAACCAAACTATAGGTTTCCCCAGGTAATCACATGCTATTTCTGCAGTGCACAGGGGAAATTTACCATCTGGGTTTGCAGGAAACGTCATCCCAAGGCAGAGTGAAGTGAGGAGGGCTTTCCCTATCACCTGCCTATATGCCCATTGAAGAAATTTCACATGGAGTTTTGAGGGCCAAACGACCCAAATTCAGACACCTGGTACAGCTACTTCCTGAGTATGTGAAATCTTCAGCAAGTAACTTCTCTGCCTCTTGGTTCTCTGTATGTAAGTTGGGGATGATGAGTTCTAATTTCTAGTGTGGCTCTGAATCTTTAATGAGGTGATAGAAGATGGTGCTTAGCATAGCATAGGGTAAGCTGTTAATGAATAATGGTTCTTAGTTTCTTTCCACTCCATTTCATGCTCTTCTAAACTTCTGAATACTAAACTGAGGAGGCATAAAAAATGGCCTATAGACCGGCTTTCCTCTAAATCCAGAACAAAAAGCTCAAACTGGGCTATATTCCGCAAGGAGATTTGATGTGTTGTGGGAGGTACTATTTGCCCAGAGTAAATCTTTCCTCCTATCTCTCCTTGGCTAGTGAACTGGTGCCAGCGTCTGCTTATTGGAGAACTGGGCTATTTGTTCAGTGAGGCACAACTCTGGACCCCAGGATTGAGCTTGAATAAAAACTGCCAAGTGAGTCAGCAACCCTTTACTGACATCTACTAGGAATGTCAGGCATGGATAAGTCCCTCTGGATCTGTGAAATAATTCCTGTGGTTATATCAACTTCTTGGGTCTTTGGATCTATAAATTCTTTCTGTCTCTTTTTTTTTTTCCCAAGGATTTTCTACTTGAATGCTGTTTCACCTCAAATAGCTAGTTCCATTCTGACATAGTGGAGATATGGAACTTCTTTCAACTGACACAGACTGGCTAGATGCCAGCCACGAGTTCCTCCAGGATAAGTTACAGATAGCCAGGCCTTGCTATCTGCGATGATTATTTGTTGTAGTAATAACAACCGCTGGGTACATAATTGGTTGTCTGAAAATGTGAACTTTACTAAGTATTCTGCTTTTCTGCTTGGCTTCTGGCAACTGTCTAGACTCTTATTCCTTGGCATTCTGTTACCTGTCATTTCTACAACAAATCCTCTACTGACCTTTAGCTGCCTACTTTCCTCTATTTCATTGTCTTTTTTCAGCCACTAGCTTATACTGTGATCTTTCACTAAACTGGAGAGTTAATGTTCTTCTCAGGTGTAAGGAAAAGAAACTAAGTGCCCTTGAATCAGTGTCTCCTTCATGTCTTCTGTTTTTTTCTGTGTCTGCTATAGTCTAAATAACCTATTACTGAGGTCGGTCGTGTGTTTCTAGACTATCAGATCAATTCAACATACCCCTATTGAACCCTCACTGAAGCTGGGGCCTGAAATAGTCAGGCTGTAGTCTAGTAGCTGGAACCCCTCTCTGCCCTTCAGGAGCTTACATTCCATCTGGGAAGCGAGGCATTTAAATAACCACGATGCGATGTGCTAAGTTCTATAACTAGATAAAAACAAGGCGACTTTTGGGAGTGTGATGTTGCCTCCACATGGACTTGAAGTGAGCTGTAGCACTTTGATTTTCTTTAGAGTAACTATGTATCTCTGTTTGCCTAGCAGTTTCGATTTATTAATAGGGCTCTCTTTCACTCTTGGTGTCTCTATTTTGATGATAAAATGCACATTTTTCCTATTTATAAATCAATGACCAAAATATGAGGCTAGTTTAATTAAGGGACAACTGTACTCTTAAAAAATTTTAAGTGTTCTGGCTTAACATTAGTGGTTGAGACAGTGAGGCAAGTTCTTGACCTGGTTCACTTATTTCACCAAGAGTAATACTTGTACTTTTCGGATTACTTCAAAGGTAGGGTGATAATCCTGTGCCCAATCTCTTTGTGTGTGTGTGTGTGTGTGTGTGTGTGTTTTAAATAAAAAAATTTAACAATGCTTGTTTCTAAAAGCATTTTTTTCCTCACCTGCTTGAGTTTTAAAATAACTCTCCAAGGATTTGACTAAATATAGTGTCGAAAAAATGATCCAAATCCAGCTTTTATTATTTTAAACCCCCTGTACCACTCTGCCTTAGCATAGTGGATACCAGAAAGAATTGTTTGCAGTTATTCCTTGTAGTTCATCTTCAGTGTGAAGGAGAAAGCAAATGGAGAAATCTAGATCTGAATTCTATGTAATTCCAAAAAATATAAGTTCAAGTTAGCATATACACGAGAGATTGTGTTGATTCTATAGCCAAAGTAGAATTAATTTATTCATTCATCCACACATCTACTGAATGAATAACTTTCATATCTATTGAGTGCTATGTTCCAGCCAGTCTACTAGGCAGATAGGATACAGTGATGACTTATGCAAGCATATCTCTGCCTCCATGAAACTTATAAACTAGAACCTCTGAAAGTAATTTTACTTTTGTCCACCTGCTGTGTATCTTTCCTCTAGATCTTTGCTACCCGAAGTATGGTCCCCATAGCAGCAGCATCGACATCACCTGGGAACTTATTATAAATGAAGAACCTCAGGCCCACCCCAGACCAATTGAATCAGAATCTACATCTTCAAAAGATCCTCAGGTGTCTTGAGCAGATTCTGATTCAGCAGGTCTGGAGTTGGGCCAGAGATTCTCCACTTCTGACAAGCTCCCAGGAGATGCCCATTCTGCTGGTCCATGGATCACACTTTGAGTAGTATGGTATTGGACCAATGTTTTTTAAACTGTGGGTTGCAACCCTCTGGTGGGTCATGATTAGCACATTACAAACTATTTTTAAATAGAAGAGAAGAGAAAAAAAATCAAAGTATTTCACATCATGATGATGTGTTGTTTCATGAAACTTGTATCTGTTTTTACAAACACACGTATGCATATGCACTGATGAAATTGCATTTCTTAATATGGGTCTTAGCCAATAGCAGTTTGAAAGTTACTGCTCTAGACAAGCTCCTAGGCACAGAATAAGCAAGTGTTAGACACCCACCTAGAATAGAGAGCCCAGATCATAGGGATTCTGTTAACATCTGAACCATCCAGTATCCTAGCTGGGCAGTCTTCATGGCAGAGCACTTCCTCTCCCTGCCAACCCCACTGCCAAACCTCTCCCCCTTCAGTGATTGCTGGTGTGTTTCTAAGCTTCTCAGGTGATTCCAATATTCAGTGAAGATTAAGAACAATTGCTCAGGCAGAGAATATAGCCCCCCAATATTTGAAGTTTAAGAAGTTTCTTCAGCTCTCAAAAATATTCGTATCTCTTCTAGTTCATATTATTCTTGCCCAAATCTGGCATTATTTACACTGCTGTTTGAGATAAGCAGTTAAAATGTATATGTTACCAAGGAGGGAAAAAAGCATTAAATCATTACTTGATTTATCACCTGTGGTAGTTATTAATTTATTGTCTCAGCCTCAAAGACAACGTTCTATAACCCAGGTTGTGATGTTGGGACTGGGACACTGCAAATAACAGTTCTTAGCCATCTGGCTCCTTGGAGGCACTAGAGGAAGACGCTGCAGGAGAGAGGAGGAACTTGCTTTTTCCCATCTGCTTTTTGTTCCTATCAATGTCGCCCCAGCACTGACCTTTCACTCTGGAGTCAGGTACTAGTTTCTAGCTCCTTTGGACACGTCCAGAATGTTTCTTTGCACCCCTTAAGAGGTACTGGCAGCAATAGGTGTGAGGCCCAGCTTGTGGGGCTCCTCTTCCAAGATTCTAGGTTACTATAATCCCCTGTGTTTATTACCTGTGGTACTTTCATCTTTTTGTTTCATTTGTTTTGTTTTAAATATTCTAACACTTGTTTAACCAGTTTCCTATATAAAGTTACTATGTGGAAATATCTGTTCTTTTCTTCTCTGACTGGATCTGATTGCTAAAATGCCTTGCTTCTAATTAGTCTGCAGATTATCCATTTTAACAAGCAGGACTCTGCAATGAGGTTGGCTTTCTAGGAAGGCAAAGAACGAGAAAGCTTGGGTAGCTTGTCTCCATCCAGGGCAACGTGAGTGTGCTGGAAATTTTCCTGGTGGCCAAGGGTCGGGGGAGAGGATACTAGAATAAAGAAGAAGTGGACAGATATGGGGATAAAAGTGCACTATACAAACCTCTATAGTTTTGCTTGGTCTCTTTTAGCTGGGAAACTCTGGGAATATGAATCAGAGATGAAAAGTAAGCAAGAAAGAGTCCGTAGTGACATTCGTTAATAATACAAACCTTCTGGGCTCCATCCACTTTCCTTCCTATAAATCTATGGTTTAAAATTTTCTTCTGCATTTTTAGTCTCGTTCTTAATTACAGGATAGTGCAAGTTGTTAATCTTCCCTTGGGCATGGGATTGATTCCTCCTATTGTCAAGAGGGGCCACCTAAGACCAGCCTCTGTTCTTACATAACATGTAGTAAATCTATGTGGATATAAGTTCTGCTAAGACAACAAAATAGGTTCTACTTTCTCAGATTTGTCAACTTTGGTCAGCAATATCTAAAAATAAGGGAGGCTCTATTTGGTCCAAGTACTCCTACTGCATCTAATATTTTTAACTTTACAACCATTTTTACATAACCAATGAGTTGATTTACATACTGTAATGAGTGAACCTGGGCATTTGAGAGGAAGAGTTAAGTTCACATACCACTTTTCTTCACTGTTTTGCTGTCTTGACACTTTGCTATTAACCTTTTTTTGATGTTATCTTGTGCTAAAAATAAAAAAAAAAATCACATTTTGAGAATTTTTTTCATATGCAACAAAGTAAATAAAAACTAAGCCTTGCTAAGATGAAGAACCTAGGATCAACCATCAGCCTCGGGTTCAACCCCAGCCCATGATTCAAACTGTCACCAAAATCACAAAGGTGTACTTTGCGGGGGGCGGGTTACTTATTAATAATTGAAACCACAAATATTAAATCTATGAATGTCTGGGTGTTACTTTACCATAAGGGTAACAGCTGTCAAGATGGTATATTATATTTTTATATTCTTGCTAAAGAAATGGGTTAACTATTAGTACATTCAGGGGAAATTTAGGATACTCTGAATCCTCTACTATAAATTCTACGGTCTCCAATGAGATCTTTATTTCTAGCTTCTGACATTTATTATTAACTATAGAAAAATTGTAGTCTTAATATCTGTGGAATTGGTTGAGCAGTACTGATGCTTTTTTTTTGGCTTATTCCAAGGATTTTTTTTTGCTTTTTTTTTTTTTTTAATGAGTCTGTTTCTCTGTGGGATCAGCATTCTCTATGGTGTTGGAAGGAATGTTTTGTACCTTCTTTAACAGGGAAATCACTTCCTTTTTACCATCTGAAAATGGCTTCCCTATTGTATAATAACAATTAGACAATAATCATTCTTTTTTTCCCACCTTGAGTGGGTAGGTCAAGCCATAATGTAATATTGCTTAGCGTATTCTTATATTGATTATATTAGTTAGTTTGAGTGCATTTGTGTGATCTAGACCTTCAATTGAACCTTTTATTCTAACCCATGATTATTTCATTGGACTGCAGATCTATTCATTGATTTAAAAGGAATATGGATGACTAACTGTAACCTTGCCATCTGATTGGGAAAACAAAATAAACAGTGACAATAAAGCCCTTCAAAATGTATGTCACCAGAAAGCAGTGAATAGTAGAAAGATCACTGAAAATGGAAATGTAGATTCTAGTAAAAGCACTACAATTATTAACTGCATGACCACGGGCATATCACTTAACCTCTCTGAATTTTAGTTCCCTATTCTACAATGCGAAATGTAAAATATAATATGCATTTCATCCACCTCGCAGATGATGAACTCTTAAGAACCTGGAAATTCCCCAACTTTTCTGTCCAGGTTGACTTTCTGGAAAAGTGCTTTATTCTCAGAGGATTTGATTATTGAGTTATCTTTATATTCTGCTGTTGTCAGTAGATTTACCATAAATGCTTCCTGAGAGTCTCTCTTGAAGAGATTCAGGCCCCAGTTAAGTTCATCCCAATTAAAAATAGAACCCTGAGATGCAGCTACTGTAGCACCTCTTAAACCTCTTCAAATAACATTGAATGACTAAGTGCCTGCTACTGTGGAGCTAGTACCCACAAAACCAACAGCAGCCCCTCTCAGAAGATGATAATACTTTAAGTGGCTGTCAGTCTTCAGTAATTTCTTGTAGTTCACGGGATGCTACCTTATCTTCTAAGAGTTCTAAAAGTTCCTGGGGTAGTGGGGGCAGTGGAGGGTGGGAATCACATATACTTTATTTTATAAAAATATCTCATTCCCACAGCAACAAAATCCTTCAAAACAACCTGAACAAACAGGTATACACAGTCATGATGAAGTTCTTTCATCCGAATGCAGTAGATAGTTGTACTAATGTTGGTGTCTGGCAGGTTTGAGGTAAAGGGCCAATGAAGCTATTTTATTTAGAAAGAGAACATTGATTCCTAAAAAGATGAAATAATTTACTTCCTTTCTTCCTGTTTCTTGAAGAAATGACTCGCTTTCAAATATATGGCTTAAGAATTGAAATGATTTCTAATGGATTGTTTTCTTTGTTTCATATTTTCTTTCAATTCTTTAAGGAGAGTTTGAAAACAAACTTTCCTTATTTTCTCCATAATAGAAATTTCAAAATTATAAAAACTACTAAATGAAGAATTATTGAAGGTACTTTGTTTATAAGGCAAAGATCAGAAGAAGATCTTTTTAAAATCATATTTTAATAACTATTTAATTCGAAGACATTTCTTTTCCCTTTTCTTAAAGATAAATTGCATTTTACCACTATTCATTAATAAGCAAAATAACCACTATTTAGGCTGCCAAATTTCTTTAATAAACATTTCCTTAGGTACATAGGATTCTTATTCACTTTCCCAAAGGGCCGAATTGACAGACATGGACTTTGCTTTATTCCCGCAGATCTCTGGATCCAAATCCCTGGGTCAAAATACATGCCATTCACTTCCTACATTTGGTTGTATGATCCCTCTGATGGCTCACAGGAGAGATCTTTCTGTTGAGAATTTTAGCACACCCATTAGTCACTAGATAAATATGTGAATATATACCATTTGCAAAAGGAAAGCTCCCCAAATAGCTGCTTGTCCTTCATAATAAGAATGGGTCCATTTTTCCCTAAAAGCGCTTGGCTGCCTTTGTGGTGTGACTTGAGAAATCTTGAACCTTTTATTCCAAATATATTTCTGTCCAGCCCTACATTTTCACTAATAGTGTATTACTGTTTACTGTAGGTTAAATTTGGACTTTCAAGGCCATTCTCTTTAAAATATGGCAATAATTCTACCTTAGTGTGTTTCATTTTATAAGATCTTTTTTCCCTTGACAAAATAAATGGAGAAGGATGAGAAAACTGGATGACTGGCAGGGAAAAAATTTGAAAGAAAAAAAATGGTGCAGATAATGGAAGAAGAAGTGCTAATGTGTCAATGAGAGCCAGCCTGGTTCTCTATTAGATGATCCGAATTTATGAATGATGATGTGCACTTTGAAATGTTCCCATGAGCTCCTAGCTGAGTGTAAATAGAGAATATCTTTCTAGAAAAACAAGCTGGAAATATTTACCAAGGGGATAAAGAATCTATCTATCTATCTATCTATCTATCTATCTATCTATCTATCTATCTAAATATCTATCATCTAACCATCCATCCATCTTCATCATCATCATCTATATCTATATCTATATAGATAACCAATAATTTCAACTGCAAGGCTCTATTCTAAAAATAATCAGCAATGAGCAAATTCGGACCCAAAGATGTTCATTGAGGCATTGTTTATCATTGCAAAAATAATGCAACATGTTAAATGTTTATTAATAGGATAATGAAAACTATGAGAACTACGAGAATGAAATTATGCTATCAAAGTGACTAAAGCAGTATACAAAATATACTAATATTATGCTCTCAAGTATATAAAATACATATGCATAGATAATAGAATTTTAATTAGTGGTTGTCTATAAATGTTTCTTATTTTTCTTTATTCCTTTTGTATTTTCCAAATTTTTCACAATGATCACTTATAACTTTAGATACAGAAAAAATATTATTAAAAATTTATCCAAGGGCAAATGTTTGTGTCAAAATTTTAAACCTAAAATATGGGTGTTCTCTGAGGAGGTTGACTATTGCTGTATAGCAACTTCCTGGTGGTTAATTAAAGATCTGTCAGACATTCCCTTATGTACAGGTTCTTTATGTTCAAGGGCTATAATTCTATATAAAGATGTCCACATAGGATGAAATTTGGTGCCCGATTTTCGACTTTGGATAGTATTGTAGCTTGCTGTGGCCAAATTTGAGATAAAAACAAGTTGGATAGAGTTTAAGACAGAGGGATATAATTCAAGCCATTTTCTTAGAACTAGACAATGGCACAAATATGCAAGAAACAGAGGAAGACTTGAATTAGGCCCTTCTCAGCCCAAACATATGTGTAACAGTTTCATCTATTCATTGGACATGGACCTGTGTCATCAAACTCTTTCCTAAGTTTGTTTTGCTTTCTATGTTTCACACATATTTGACATATCTGAAGAGAGGTTCTAAACTCACTGTCTTGGTGGTCTTTACTCCACCTGGAATGGCCCATGTTACATGAAAACTCTTCCTCGAAGCCGCTGTTGCTTCCCCTACTGAGTGTGATTGTCCCTCTATGGCATACATATGCTGTTATTTCCTTTGCTTTCTATTAGACTGTCAATTTCTTAAGCACAAAGGCTGTTATGTCTTTCACCACCCGGGGCCTTGCTCATCTTGGCAGAATTGAATTTATTTTACTTAATGAATTGGGTTAATTTGGCTGGCCCAGAGTCTGCCTCCCTCTCTTCATGCAATTTAGACATTGTGTACATCTATTAACTTAAAAAAATTGTTGCAAGAAAGGATAATGATGAGTTTCTCAAAATTTCTCCATGTGGTATCTTTCTGGAGTAAATTATTTACAGACAGAAAACATGGAGCACAGAGCTACAAACTATTCGTGCCTTAAATTACCAGGGCTCTCCACCGTGGTTCATTTAACTTTAGTGGTATGGAAGAATGATGTGGGCTTTAGTGTTAGAAAGGACTGCATTTGAACTTAACCTTGGCACTTACCGGCAGTGGGATTTTGCATAAATGATTTAGTTTCTCCATGCCTCAGTTTCCTTATTTGTAACACATGGAATTAATTAATGTCTGACTCCCAGCATTGCAAAGATTATATTAAATGAAGGCACTTAACATAATAGCTGGCACTCAGATTTAAGTCTCTATGCTCATAAGGACAGAGGATTCATCATGCCCTAGAAAGCCAGAGCTAAGCCCCCTAGACTTTGCAGGGTGGTTATTTACTTAATTTCTAATCTGTTGCTCTGAAATCACTAATGTATTTGCATAACGCAGGCCCCCAAACAGTAGCTCTTTTGAAAAAATTGAGGAAATACTGAGCTGGAGTATTGAATAAATGTCTGCAGTGAAAGTCTATTTGGCTGTAAGTACGTAATCTAAGAATCTTTTATATCTTCAAAGCAGGAGAATTTAGTGGGCCCTAGATCTAACCTGCTTGGGTTAAAAATTCTGCTACTATCTTAATCCCTCTGTTTCTGAGAGAAGTTCTTATCTAGAACATGGACTAGTAATAATAGTAATAATAATAATACTACCTGCCATATAGAGCTGCTTTGAGGATAAAATGAGCTTATGTCTGCCAAGCACTTAGAACAATGTCTGGTGCATAGTAAGCAGTCAACTAAAACTAGCAGCTCCTAATAAATTGATTTAAAAGGTAGAGCTCTTCAAGGACCATGTCCAACCAAATATTCTAATAATGAAATGAAACTTCTGTTGTAGTCCTGGTGCCATCTTTGGAGGGAGGAAGGGAGCGCATACTTTGAAGATTGTGCCTCACAGTGGCTTTGGTTTGTTAACAGTACTAGTCATGGAACACGGTGCACTAAAAAAGTTACCAGACGCCAAATGAGATAAGAAGCGTCCTGTGAGCTGCAACAGACTTGAAGACTTCCAGTAAATAGACAAGGGAGGCGATGGCTTTGTCCAAGAATCTTGTCCTTCAACCTTGACACCACTGATTTTTTTTTTTTTCCAGATGCTGCTGATCATATAAATAAACACTGGAACTTCCTGATAATAATTTTTTTTTTCCTGATGGAATTTCTACCTCTATTCATACCTCAGATATTTAATACAATAGAAATGAAGTGATATGCCTGAGTGGATAACCTAGACTATCTGATATTAAGAAATAAAAGATGTGTAATTTGGTTACCTGGTCTATACATTGTGGCTAAGTCATTTTGATGTTTCAGGTAATGTCTTCTTGTGTCTAGTCCTTTACTTTCAGATATAATAAGTTAAAATATTTTTTTCTCTGCTCTCTGCACCACTGTCTCTCTTTTTCTCTTTCTCTTTTTTTTTTTTTGGTTTGTTTTATTTTGTGTTAGATTTTCTCAAATGTCTGGTGAACCTAGACTGTCCATTTATAATGATAAGTGAGGCACTAAAAAGAGATTGGCAACATGCTTCACAGATTAACAAGGAAGTAAGTCAGATTTCTCATGGGAAGGGCTCTCAAAAATGTCTGAATTTTAGTTCTCTCTTGGGTCCAAGAGTTTCTCTGGAGAGGCATTTTATACTGTCTGGGAGAAATGAAGTTAAATGCTAGTGATCTCAGAGCTGAATGTAGGCACAGAGTGTGGGAACCTCAGGGCTTAGTAGGCAGGCAGACTTCTTTTAATTGCTAGCTTTGGTTGACCGCTTACTATGCACCAGGCACTGTTCTAAGCACTTGGCAGACATAAGCTCATTTTATCCTCAAAGCAGCTCTATATGGCAGGTGGTATTATTATTTCATTGCCCTCCTTTTTAGTGCAGGTGTGATAGATGGCAACAACAGCGCCAACCTGTCACACCTCCCTATATCCAGGTCTTCAGCCGTATGGCTCTGCAGTTCCTCTCACTGCAGAGGTGGAGTTTCTTTCTCCAGAAGTGAATTCTGGGCTGATTCGTTAGCTACTTCGGGTGATAGAACATGGCAGAATTGACAGTGTGTCATTTCCAAGTGTAAGACTCCAAAAGTCTTGTGCGTTTTGGCCTGTTTCCTCATGTCTGTCATCAGTAGCAGGGCACTTTGAGTTCTCCTGCTGGGAGGATGAAGGTACCCTAGTCGCCCTAGCCAAAGCGAGACGAGACCCGCAAATCAATCTCCCAACATGTGAGTGTCTCCAGCTAACCCCATATCCATAAGCAATAAATTGTTATGGTTGAATACCACTATGGTTTTGTTACAAAACATTATTGCCAAACAGATAACTAATACTGCAGGGTTTCACCCTTCTCCTCAGAGCTGCAAACTTCTTCAGAAATTAACCTCTTGTCTTCTTCCTGGACTGGGGAGAAGGCACCAAGTTATATGGGGTAAGAGAAAGACTGGGGTTGACTAATTGCACCTTATATTAACCTTCAACCAATACTCGTTTGAGTACACCCTGGGCCCCACACTTAGAGGTCTCCGATGTGACAATTTATGACTTTTCTAAGGTTCCGTGCTATCGATGAAGTTTTTTCTTTTTGCATCTCTCTCTGTAGGCACTAATTTCTTGCCTTCTCCTGTTGACTAAGTAATTCTCCCATCTACTTTCCAGTGTCTGAGGATTTGTTGCTCACTCTTCTCTACTGTCATATCCTTCTTAGCATTTTTTCCTTGGGTGCTTGGGGCCTTTAATTCTTTTCCTCTCATATAGAAAGATTTTAGGAGCAAGTCAGGAGAAATGTGTGTTTCAGTATTCCATGTTTAGCCAGAAATATCTCCAGTTATTATTTTTTTTCTCCATGATTCTGTCTTTTCTTCCCTCTCCCCCCATTTTTCTTGAGAATGTTCATCTGATAGGTGTGATTACTTCAGGGTGTTACATGACATGATTACAAACTTCTCCCTGAATAATTTAATTATATAATGATAACTGACTCCTCTACCAATACTTTCTCTCTTCTGTATTGAATCTTATCTATTAATTTATTCATTGGCTATTTATCAAGGGTCTACTATGCTCCAGATATTGTACCAGCACTGGCGAAACAGTGGGGAACAAAATAGATGTGATTCCTCTCGTCAAGGAATCTACAGTCTTTTCTAAGCATTTCTTTCTGTTCTAGTATTATGAAGACCACCCTGTAGCTTTGGGGTTTATAATGTGGTAAACCAGTTTAAGAGTGAAGTCATATTAATAGCTTAAATATTGAGCAGTAACTTCATCTCTTTAAGCCTTGGGAAACTTTTTGTAGAATAAAGAACTAAAAAAAAAAAATTAGTATCTTGTTAACTTTTAAAATCAAGGTCACTCTCCTTCCTCTCCAACATATACATACATATGCATAAGCATGAATACACATGTACACACATTCTGATTTCCAGCTCCTTTTGAAAAATCAAAGGTACTACAACATTGAGCTACCTTTCTGCATGGCAACATCCAGCAGAACTCAGTAGGAGTTGACCTCTTTAGATGGGGCATGACCTGTCCCATTTGCCAAGGTCCCCACCATTTCTCATCCTAGTAGACCTGACTGTTTTACACGTTTATGTTATTTGTCTGACCTCTGTGGTCATTTGAATCTCCCACCTCCTCTAGAGATTAGAAAATTGGAATCTTATTTTAAAAATATTCCTAAGGAAAAATTAGTTAATCTGTAACTTTCAAAGATATTAGCCACACTATTGCTTTTCCAAAATCATGTTCTTTTTCTATTATTATCAGATAACCGTAGATATAAATGTATTTAATTGTATATATTTTAAATATATTTAATATTTTTAAATGTATTTCAACATTTAATTGTTTTACTAGTGTTTGTTAATGACTGGGTTGCAGATTCTGAACAGCTTTTTGGCCTTCTTAGGTATTGTATTCTGTGAAATTCCTTATCTACCTGATTTCCAGCCTTTTGTGTCAGATCACTGTACCCAGTTGCTAGGTCTACAGTTGCCTCCTGTCTCCATGTGGTTCTGAACTCATGACTCCATTTATCCAACTTCACGCTTTCCCTTTAGAGCCAGTCTTCATATTTGCTCTCTATAGTATTTAGGCTTTGGATATTCTTTAAAGACCCCAGCCTGGCTCATTCTTCCAGCCCACGGTGCTTCCCATTCAGTAGACCTGTTTACCCTCCTCTTGCATCTCTGCAGGCGTTGCCTGCTTCAGCTCTGCTGAGGCCTATGCCTCCCAAAATCAAAAAAGAGTGTTCAGACATCCTGTAATCCTACAGTCCTATGATAATTATCATATTGAGTAAAACATTCTTAAGGTATTAAGATTAATTTCAACACTTGAAATCAACTTTATAATTGGTTTCCACCTATGGAAATCCATGAATGAAGATTGATTTTCTTCACCTCTTTAGGAAAAAAAAAAAAAAACTTTGTTCTTATGTACTACATAGTGCCTTTATATTTTACCTGATTCCTTCAAAGGACATAAGGTTAATAAAAGTGACTATGATCCTTGGGCATAGTCATAGGAAGACAATATTAGAAGAAAGAAGTTGACTGCTGGTCTCATTCTTCCCTGCAGTGTTCAGTCCACTTCTGAGCATTGTGTTTCAACCTGTGCACCACCAAACAAGGGAGATACTGACAAACCAGAGGGTGTCTAGAGGAGAAATTTCAGGATGGATTGTGGGAACCTAAAGGTACATTGTGTGTGGAAAGGTGGAGAAGTCTGGGAAGAGTAAGCTTGGAGAAGAGAAGACTTGGGGGTGGTTTGAAAGAGGACAAGGAATCATCAGAGCCATCAAATTGTCACGTGGAGGAGAGAGCAGAGGACTCGAAGGGATTGAAGTTAGTTCAATGATTAGGAAACCTAGGGAAACATATTTGGGCTCATCCTCCCCACACCCCAATAAAAAGAACACTAGTTCAAAGCTGAAGTTTCCTACCTAAACAGAATATTCTAGACCTCTAGGCAACCAAGCATAAAGTGGACGACCACTTGGTGGGGATGTTGTAGAAGAGATTGTTGGGATGATTGGGCCAGAGGATCTTAAGGCTTCCTTTAATCCTGAGATTTTAGAGTGTTTAAAATTACCATGACAGGAGATTCCTGCACATTTTAAAACTTGAAATCACAGAATTGTGCATATTTTTAGATAACCTAGGAGTTGATTTATTTCTGGTTATTATAATGGTAAAAATGAAATATTAATGTGTGCTATGTTCTGTTTACTCATGTAGCAAATTAGACCTTTTTTTTTTTTTGGTCAACAAGTACCACTACACATTGTTGAAATAAATTTGGCTGCTTTTTCCATAAATTAATCAATCGGAGCCAATTAAGATAACATAAATGTCAACTTTGACCTAAATTTCTGGGTTAAAAATAATATTTATTTCTTTTCCCTTTTTCTTCCAAATTTACAGAGAAAGGATATAAATACCCTTTTCATATTATTATTACTGAGAGTTAAGAATATGTTAAATCTGGAAAATCCAGTTAGAAGGACCTATAATTGAATAATTCAGTCTCATTTCTTTCACATGGGATAAACCTCAGCTTTAGTAATTTTTCTCCTTATAGCCTTAACCATTCTTCTCAATCTGAGTTCATTCCTTTTTCTTTTATGTCCCTGGGCCACTGCCTGTGTTTTGATGAGAGAGCGGTCTTTTGTGAACATGTTTATTTCCCCTTGTGGAAGGCAAACAAAAATTTGTCCTTTTTTGTAACCCCACAACACCTATTGCCTTCTCCTGCATACAGTGATTCTCAATACATGTTTGTGGTTTTAAATGATTTCTATTATAAGCTCATTCTATTTATCCGCTTCATGTTTTGTCCAGCAGTTTATATACTAGCACTCCTTAAATATTCCAGCATTAATTAAATATCCCCTGTGAGATGGTGATGAATTTGCTTTGGAAGTTATAAGTCACTACTATTACGTGAGAAGATAACAAATTCTAACACATAGAAGCATGGCAGAAAAGAAAATGCATTTGACAGGTTTATTTTAAACATGGTTTTTAAGTGGGGAGAGCCTTTTCCTATGGTCTGGAGCCACTATTTCCAGCGCTTATGCAGAATTGTACAAGAGCAGAGGACAATTGGATCTAGTCCCAGCTCTACCACTAATTAGCAATGTGGCGTGGGGCCAAGCACTGAGTCTTTCTGGTTTTAACTTCCTCATCTATAAAATGGGAGAACTGAAATTCTCTGGATTTCTAGCCTCTACAGGCTCAAATATTCCTTGAGAGTAAGCTGAGAGATTCTCTCTATCTCTGACACTGTCCCCTTTCTCTCTACTACTTATACTGTATAAAACTTCTGACAAGTTATTGGATTAAATAAGTACATGCATGTGAAGTGTGAGAACAGTGTCTGATGCAGAATAAGCACCAGCTTAATGTTAGCTCTTTTATTTTGCTACTTGGTTGAAAATATGTTAGTCCATGTCCGAAGTTAGAATTACAAACTAATTCCTGACATGGTGCCCGGCACAGGGAGTACATCAAATGCCGGTTTTAAATCTTTTTTTCTTTTTTTTTTAATCATTCTACTTTCAAGCAGTATTATATGAAATGGCATTGCTCTCTGTTCTTAGAAATCCTGCTCACCCACTCATTCTGGTCTGCCATTTGCTATCATTACCTCCCACTCTGTGATGCTGTGTGTGTGTGTGTGTGTGTGTGTGTGTGTGTGTGTGTGTGTGTTTACACACAACCAGTTTTGGGCTCTGTTTCATTGTCCGATGTTCTGGAACCAGGCAGAGACTTCGCCTTTGTCATATCCATGTTAATAGAACTCATCAGTAGCATAAATGGAGACAACTGGTACACAGAGATGGTATCTTTGCGTATCTGAGTCTCATAGTCTAATGGAATGCTTAGCATGAGACTAACCTGATTATCCAGAACCTTTATTTTGGCTTTGGGCATTATGTTACACTAATATAACTGGAAAGTCAATCATTTTGGTTCTAAATATTCAAAGTTTAATTAAATCTATCGAGCATTTCATCTGTGATAAGCTCTGTTTTAGTTTTGTATATGTAAGGAATACATCTTCCTGAAGTTGGAAGTGAGAAAGATCTGAAGGAATCATCAGCAGGGTCTTTGGTCTTAAAAAGTTTGCGCTCTTATTTGATGTGGCGTTCTAGGTATTCTGAGAATAGTGTACCTTAGAAGATTGCTGACACAAAGAAACTCACTGTACACAAAATCCTTTTATATATGTAATACCCTTTAATCCTTTATCACTATTATTCAATTTTTAAATTTAAGGGTCAACTGAATTTCAGAGAGGTTAAAAAACATGCCAGCAGGTAGACAAGCCAGAATGTGAGCTTGGTTCTTCTGACTCCGGGTGTGTGCTCCAAGGTGTTCAGAGAGGAGAATGTAATGGCATTTCTGCCAAAGAAACCTTGAGTAAAATGCAGAGGTTCTTTGTACACATTTCTGATTTTATTGTTAGTCTTCAGTACATCTCTGATTCTCCAAAATGGTCCACAATTTTCCAGCTATGAATTTTGACAGTCAAGTCATGATTTAAAGCTTCAAGCATATGATTATGAGATGGTGGTTCTCAACATTTACCATAACCTCCCTGCCAACTGCACAGCAGCCAACTCTCAAGATTTCCTTTAAGAGAGTAGAAGGATTTTTCTCCCCACACGTAGTTCAATTCCATGGGAAAACATTAGCAGTGACAAACGACTCTGAGCGAATGCTTAAATCTGAGGTAAATCTGAACCTTTGCTCTTTCATAAGAGGAAGGCACCATAAGAGTATTTTCCATGAATAAACTTTGAAAGACATCATGTGAACAATTTTGATCATTATCTATTAGCCTTCAGGAGAACTTCTGTAATTACTTAGCATGCAGTGGGAAAGGTTATTTCTTGGAGCCAAGTCTATTTACATTGATATTTATAAATATTTATATTTATTTCCTTCAGCAGACGTGAACAAACACTTTTGAAAAGTACTTCCAAGTCTGTGGAAAAACAAAGCATAATATACTTAAAAAAAACTACCACAGAAAGGATAATAATAGCTTTCATGTCTGAAGACAACAGACAGGCATAAAATATAAAGGAATTATTTTATTCTAGACAAGAGAATTGCTGTTACAGCAAATTTTGACCCTGTCAAAGTCTGGGTAACTCTTAGGTTTAAAACATCCACCCCCACAGACCCCAGTCCACAGAGGAGATAACTGATCTGGGGTTTAGCAGTATTGGCAAGGTGGCGCATTATGGGATTTAGCTATAGAGTGTTTGCTCCCCAAGGAGAGAACTGCAGGAATTTTAAGAACTTGCATCAATTCCCTTGTGTAGAAGCGGTATGTCTAAGTATATTTCAAGTAAATCCTCAACTCAACACATAAAGCTGCAGTTATACCACGCCTTTAAAAGGAAATTAGAGCACGGGAATGAGGCCAGACTGACCCTGCTGGAGACAAATCCACCGTTTATCTCTTCAATTGCCCTGTCAGTCTGTTTTAGTCACATGTTGGAGAGGCTATCGTTTTCATTGAGAGCCCAGTCACCTCCCTTCCTATTACCCCACTGCCACACTGCCATACTCCACTTTCTGGCTCTTGATTTTTCTTTTAGGCCTCTAACAGCATATAGCAATTTGGATTGTTTTTTAGACATTCCTTCTCTAGCAAATTGATTCAGCTCACAACTCTTTTTGTAGCACATTTTAAAACATTGATTATCATTCCCTCTTTCTGAGGGAAGTCCTCAATAATGATCTTATGAAGATAGATTTGATTTGGTGAGTATAAAACCTCAGTCTTTAACAAAAATAACAAATGCTGGCGAAGGTGTCGGGTAAAGGGAACACTTGTGCCCTGTTGGTGGGAATGTAAACTCATACAGCCACTGTGGAAAACAGTCTGAAGGGTCCTCCAAAAATAAAAATAGAACTACTATATGATTTAGCAATTCCACTTCTGGGGATATATCTGAAGAAAATGAAAACATCATGTTGATGAGATATCTGCACCCCCATGTTCATAGCAGCATTATTTACGATAGCCAAGACATGGAAATAACCTAAGTGTCCATTGACAGATGAATTAATAAAGAAATTATGGGGTGTGTGTGTGTGTGTGTGTGTGTGTATATGTATATATATTCAGCCATAAAAAGGAGGAAAACTTGCCATTTGTGACAACATGGATGGACCTTGAAGCATTATGCTAAGTGAAATAAGTCAAACAGAGAAAGACAAATACAATGGACACTTGAATAACAGGTTTGACTTGTGCAAGTCCATTTATA
>NW_011888824.1:4941252-4957062 GCF_000151845.1 Pteropus vampyrus | reverse complement strand
AGGAGAGAACTGCAGGAATTTTAAGAACTTGCATCAATTCCCTTGTGTAGAAGCGGTATGTCTAAGTATATTTCAAGTAAATCCTCAACTCAACACATAAAGCTGCAGTTATACCACGCCTTTAAAAGGAAATTAGAGCACGGGAATGAGGCCAGACTGACCCTGCTGGAGACAAATCCACCGTTTATCTCTTCAATTGCCCTGTCAGTCTGTTTTAGTCACATGTTGGAGAGGCTATCGTTTTCATTGAGAGCCCAGTCACCTCCCTTCCTATTACCCCACTGCCACACTGCCATACTCCACTTTCTGGCTCTTGATTTTTCTTTTAGGCCTCTAACAGCATATAGCAATTTGGATTGTTTTTTAGACATTCCTTCTCTAGCAAATTGATTCAGCTCACAACTCTTTTTGTAGCACATTTTAAAACATTGATTATCATTCCCTCTTTCTGAGGGAAGTCCTCAATAATGATCTTATGAAGATAGATTTGATTTGGTGAGTATAAAACCTCAGTCTTTAACAAAAATAACAAATGCTGGCGAAGGTGTCGGGTAAAGGGAACACTTGTGCCCTGTTGGTGGGAATGTAAACTCATACAGCCACTGTGGAAAACAGTCTGAAGGGTCCTCCAAAAATAAAAATAGAACTACTATATGATTTAGCAATTCCACTTCTGGGGATATATCTGAAGAAAATGAAAACATCATGTTGATGAGATATCTGCACCCCCATGTTCATAGCAGCATTATTTACGATAGCCAAGACATGGAAATAACCTAAGTGTCCATTGACAGATGAATTAATAAAGAAATTATGGGGTGTGTGTGTGTGTGTGTGTGTGTGTATATGTATATATATTCAGCCATAAAAAGGAGGAAAACTTGCCATTTGTGACAACATGGATGGACCTTGAAGCATTATGCTAAGTGAAATAAGTCAAACAGAGAAAGACAAATACAATGGACACTTGAATAACAGATTTGACTTGTGCAAGTCCATTTATATGTTAATTGTTTTAAATTAATACATACAGTACTGTAAATGTATCTTCCCTTTCTTATAATTTTCCTAATAACATTTTTTTCTCTATCTTGCTTTATTGTAAGAATACAGTATACAATACATGTAACATACAAAATATGTGTTAATTGACTATGTTATTGGTAAGGCTTCCTGTCAACTGTAGATTATTGGTTAAGTTTTGAAGGAGTCAAAAGTTACATACAGATTTTTTACTGTGCCGGACTTGGCATTTCTAATGTCTACATTGTTCAAAGGTCAACTATATTGTATGATCTTACTTGCATGTGGAATCTAAAAACAACAAACAAAAACAAACTAATATAAAAAGATATCAGATTTGTGGTTACCAGAGACTGAAATCTGGGGACAAGGATATCTGGATGAAGA
The DNA here is from genome assembly GCF_000151845.1 of Pteropus vampyrus. Lineage (NCBI taxonomy): Eukaryota > Metazoa > Chordata > Mammalia > Chiroptera > Pteropodidae > Pteropus > Pteropus vampyrus. The sequence goes on along the minus strand of NW_011888824.1, from coordinate 4,955,652 downwards.
TAATCAAAGGCACAAACATCCATTTATATGATAAATAACTATCAGGATACCAGGGGTGCGATGTCCAACATGATGGGTATACATAACACTCCTGTGTGGTAAAAGTTGTTGAGAAAGTAAATCCTAAGAGTTCTCATCACTATGAAAATATTTTTTTCTCTATTTCTCTTTTTTGTACCTATATGAAATAATGGGTGTTAACCAAACTTATTGTGGTAATCATTTCACAATATATGTAAGTCAAATCATTATGCTAAACACCTTAAATTTATATAGTGCTGTATGTCAATTATGTATAATAAACTCAATAAAACTGGGGAGATAAAACAGAAGAAAACCTTCAGTCTTTGAATAAATACATCTTAGTGGCATAATGACTAGATTGCTTAAATGAAGATACATGTTAATTAGGGTGACTTAGTGGCATAATGACTGTTATTGTTCCAATGTAATCCAGGAGAAGGGCAATAAATAGAAAATGGTTTATCTGTTTGATAACTACAATTTTTAGTGTTTTTAGCCCCAATCAGGTGAGAAGTAAATTTCATTGCCTATAGAGTTTAATGATAGCATGTCATCTGTGTGTGGGTTGGGGTGATGGTGGCAATTTTAAAGACAACATAAGGCACAGGTGGCACAAGTTCTGGGACCTGTCACTCTGGGGACTCACTTTTGGTTTGGCACATTGTTTTTGTTCCTAGTCACCTGCTTTGAATAAGTGCAATTTGAACCTTTCAATCCAGATCAAAATTACCTGATATTCAAGTTGTGCTTTGGTGTTTCTCCTGTTGACCTTTTGTCTCTTACTTGACTTTGATTAAGTAAGAAGTCACAACATGGATATACTGCCATTTCATATTCTGGCCAGGTCTTATATCTATCTAAGTGTGTATCTATGATATAATCGTACTGTCTAATGGGGGTTAATGAGAAATATATTATGAGTTTCCAATAAAAACTATTTTTATTTTTGTGATGACCAATAAGCCATTCACTGTATTTGAGTGAAACTGATCACAGTAGTAGGTTATGGTCTCTTCAACACAGTAATGACACCATGACTGTTTTTAATGACTTCCAACTTAGGAAGAAAAACTAAGAACTCAGAACTCAGGGTGGGTGTGGTAGGAGAATTATAGTATGAAATCCATATGTGTTAGACTTGGTTATACTATAGGAGGTTGGATGAGCTCAGGTATGTTTTGGGTTAGTCCAGTCCCTCAAACTATTTCTTTCAAATGTTTTCTTTCAACCAAATCTGAAACACATTTTGCCAAAACCTTTTTTCCCTTAATTTTTAAAGCCATGTATATTTAAAGGGACATTTAATCCATATGTTTTGGCTCATTTACACTTCACTCATCAAGATATTGTTTTTAAGAGCTATTTGAGCTTCACAAAACCCATTTTATACGTATTTTCTTCCGCAGTACTAGGAAGTTGTATTTTGCTGGAAGCAGAAATTGAACCCATAAAATAATTAACTTTGGATGAAAATTGAGAATGCACAAGATTTTTAAGAGCCACCAAACTTCACTTAGAAAAACACATTATTCTCTTGCAGTTTTTAGTTACTTCTAAGTACCAATATGCTTTGGCCAAGATGCTAAATTTGATCATCTATTAAATTTTTATTTCATAGTTAAATGTCTACTTGCTTATTGCTCAAAATATCTTCTTTTGTGTAAAAGAAAAAAAAACACATTCAAAAAATAAGGAGAATATACAGAAGAGTGAGTTGTTGAGGTCGATGCAGAGCTGTGAATTTGGACCTTCAGAGTGTTGTTTCTGTCCCCATCAGCATTTGCACAGAGTTCCGCTTGCTCATTCCCTTAAAGTTGCTTCTGCTGTGTTTCCAGGAGATGGGAATATACTGCTGCACAGAATCTCACTGTACCTCTGCACCTTCAGAGACCTCAGATTTTTTCCTACTAGAGGGATGACCCTAAGGCATTTATTAAACATAGTAGGACTGCCCATCTGTCTAGAGTTTCCTAGGGAGTTTGGGTTCTGAAGACATTCCTGGAGAGAATTCAAGAAGGTCAATAGATACCTAATACAGGAAATGTCTCTGAATAGTCGAGAGGGTAATAAAGCTGTTCAGATCAGTAATGACCTGAAATGACAGTCTCATCATCTCAAGGAAGAGTCACGCACCTGTGCAACATATTTTGTCCAATAAGCCTCATTATCTAATGAAAAAGAATGACCTGTTCTCAACAATGACAACAAGAACAACAATAACGACATATTCTACAACTCAAATTCATCCACATACTCATAATTCCTTGCGTAAGATTTCTAGAGTGAGTTAAATTGTTGATACTCTTTTTCTCTCATGTTCGAGTGAACAGAGGAGTAAAAATCTCAACTAGAGATGTGAATAAAAATTAATAAGATTTTTATAGTCCATAGTAAAAGATTAAAATGTGTTGTGATTAGCTGAATATCAGTTGTATAAGTAAAAATCTCCACGCTCTTAATAGTCTGGACACCAGAGAATAAATTGTTTCTATAAAAAACTTTTGTTTTTTTTTTACTATAGGAAATCAAGTTTGTAGTGCAATATTAATGGGGTGTAATGAGTTTGATAGGGAAATTTTGTGTAATTTTTAATTATGTCTTCCCTTTTAGAATGAATGTGTGCTCTTTTCTTTCAATATTGCATCTAGAGAATATTTATCATTTGAAGCACATGCTGAAGCTGTCCTTGATAATTAGGTATTGTAGTGCCTATAAATAAGTAAGTCATCAATCTACATGGAATTTTAAAACTTTAATATTATTTTTAAGGCAAATATTTGATTTGGAAACAGATGTCCATCATTCTGAATTTTTCAAGGCCTCTGACAGTACACAAAGGAAACTGGTTACCAGATGTTTAATATTTCTGAGAGATAAAGAGAAATTCAATGATATAGTGGTCTTTTCTGAAAAATTGCACTTAAAAATTTAGTTTTCATAATCTTCAATAATAACTTTCAAGGTCTTTTCACCATAAGCCTATTTTTTTACCTGAATTTAGAGCCAGATTATTTTTATATTGCAATGTTAGTTAAGCTGTGGGGAAAGTTATGTATTTAGACCTATATACATACACGTATATAAACCTTTTCAATCTTTGGCCTTAATATTCTTAAATTTTATTTATTAAAATTTTAAAAATCAATATATGCATTCTCATAGATAGTAACTCAAAACAATAAAGCATACTTAGCAACAAGATTAACTTTTATGAGCTTATATTTGATGTGCTTCTTTATTTTCCTGGTACCATCTTAGAGCTAAGTAATAATTCAAAATTTAAGAAATGTTATGAATTTATTCAAATAAATGTAGAAATAGTTTAAACTATTTCATGTATATTTTCAATTTTATTTATCAGTTTTCAATAATTCAACTAATCAATAAATCCAGGCTATAAAAACAAAAATATTATAGATGAGGCTACAATCTCCTTTGATTATCACTGTCAATTCTGATTCTTTTTCAAGAAACAGCAACAACATTTATTTTTATGTATATCTTTCCAGACCATTCTATTTTTATTTAGGTGAGATATACTTATGGCCATAGGCCATCCACAGCACTTTTTTAAAATTCAGTGTAAGTTGTAAATTGTATTTTAATGCATGTGTTTTTCTGCAACTCCTGTTTGGCCATCTTGATAAATGTTCTAATGAACTCTAACAATTTATAGGTTGATTTTCTTAGATTTTGAGGTAGATGATCATTTCATATGCAAATAATGATAATTTAATCTCTTTCTGATTTTTATAGCACATTTTTCCTTGTGTTGGATAAACAAGAATAGTAAATAATCACTGATAGACAGTATCTTATATTGTTTCTTACAAACATGTATATATGTATATAGACACACAAGTATATGCTATATTTAGTATTCTGCTAAATTAGTATTCTAATATTTCATACATTAAGTATGGTACTTAATATATATTTCCACTAGTGACATTTTATGAAGTTAAAAAATTTTCTTTTATTCCTAGTTTGCTAAAATAAAAAAAAAATCAACCATTAAATTTTATTCAATGCCTTTACATTATTTAGATTTTTTGTCTTTGTCTTCTAATACAGAGAATTGAGGAATTATTTTTAATTTTGAACCACCTGTGTGTTCTTATGATAAACGCAATTTGGCCCTGATATTTACTTTAAAAAAATACGTCTCTAAATCTTATTTGCTAATATTTTATTTAAAGTGTAGATATCTTCATTTATTTGTGCCATAATTTCTTTCTTGCACTTTGTCTTGTTTTGATGTCAATGCTGTATTTGTTCAGTAAAATGGATTGGATAATATCTCATCCATTTATTTTACTCTGAAAAGTTTATATAACATGAGAATTATCTGTTTCTTACAGTGTCATAAAATTCCTAAGTAAAAACTTGGGTTGGCTTTCATTTAAAGTGTAATATTTTGATTACTAGTTTAATTTCTTCAGTAGTTATTGATTTGTGTATCTTTCATTTTTAAATTTTCTTTGAGTCAATATTGATGATTCATATATCTAGAAAATTGTCCACTGCAGCTGTGTTCATCTAAGTATGCTAAAGTTATCATCCAAAATGAGAAATTCATTATTTCTTTTCCACATCTCAGGCTGGGAGCAGAGAAATTGTTTTCCTTGCCAAGTTAGCTTTTAACTTTTGCACCAACAAAGCAAACCATATACCACTACAGTTTTTGTGATGTCCGCTCCCCAATGAAGTTAGTTATTTTGGAAACAAATGACTGTAGGAACTTTTTTTTTTTAACTAAGCGGCATTGCATTTAAATAATGCCACCTCCCAACTCTGGATTCAAGAACCAGAGCATTCCAAAATGCTTCCTTCTGATTTTCTTAAACTCTGTGCATTTCCTCACCAATAAAATTGAAAATAATACCTCGCTATCTCATGAGGGTAGCCATTTTAAAGGATATAATAACTCCAGCCTCCATACAAAATTTGCATGGGTGGTTATAGAGACAGGTTTCTACTAATACATATAAATTTGCTTTAGAGAAAATGTTACTTAAGTATAAGTTGTGTATTTGCATTAAAAAGTTTTCCTCTATGTATAAATATTAGAATTGAATGTGAGACTTTAAACTATTGTCTAATCCTAATTAATTAGCAAGGCAAAGCCTAAATTGTCGAATTTGAGTTATTAAACTTAATTAAAAGTAAAACAAACAAACAAAAAGTGGTTATACCACGTTAGTTGTCTTAACCAATGTAATCAGTCAAGTAAGTTAATTAGTCAAAAATATTAGTGTTTTCACACACACATTAAATTAGTAAGGATGACGTTGCTGACTTACTAGTAATTGTATGAAAGTAGCAGGTCTGAAGACATTGTTCAGGCATAAATCTACAGGATTTTCTGCTGCTGAAAATTATAAATGTGTTTGACATGAAAAGAAATTTTTCTACTGCATCCCGAGCTTGGCAAGACAGTGAAGGTGATGTGAGAAGAAAAAGGAAGGAGATGAGATCAAGAATCTAACCTACATGTTCTATTAATTTTGAGACACATAGTTAACTAATTTAAATCATTATTTTAGAAAAAGGAAGTTACCTATGATGTGTATGCAGTATCAGCTCAGCAACCTCTCTTTAGTAAGACTTGCTCAGCTCTGCCCTTTATCTCTGACCTTCTTAACAAGATAAGTGTCTTTTATTCTAAGTATAAGTGAAATCTAGTCTACTTAAATAATTTTTTCTTTCTCATAGTGTTGCCTTAGACTTCATTATTCCAAGATTTTTTGTCTCAATTTTCCTGTCAATTGTGAGTATTCCCTTCTCTGTTATACTCTATGAGGGAGAGAGCTCCCAATTTTATCTAGCAGGACATTTTGTCTTACTGCCCTAAAATTTCAGACCAAAGACACAAGATTGAGTGATTAGATGTTTTAGAAGTTGTGTCCTTTTTTACACTTCTTCATATTATTCTCCTCAAGAAAATTAAACTGTATCGCCTAGCAATAAATCTGTATTTTTATTGGTGGGGGCCCCTGACATTTTGATAAGGAGATTTCTATATCTCATCTACCTCTTCACTGGAAAAGAATAGATTGGTGATATATAGTGAGAAGAAATAGTATATTTGCGAAAGGAAAGGAGGGGTGATTGTTAAGAAAGGTGTACTCGCACTGTTTCATGAAGTAAAGAGCAGGGTTTTTTTTTTAAGTCCAACCATGCCATGTCCTTGAGAGACATTCCTAGAAGAGAGGGCACAAATACTGGTTGGATTGCGACTGCTCTGATGGCATTTGGCTTTGGTGGTGTTGTATTAAATTATGATTTCTGAACATTAATATCATTTATTTTATTTTTAAATGAATAGAAGTTTCTAAGTGACTAAATATGAATTTTGTGCAACAAAGGTTGAAATTTCCAATTTGTAGATAGAAATTGCATCAAAAAATAATGGAAAGAACATGGATTATATAGTCAGAAACCCACTGGAATTCTAGCTCTGCCATATTTTTGATCTGGGTAAATTTCATAAGGGCATTCAATTTCTGAATTTTGGTATACACATTAGTAGGAATAATAATACTTATCTCATAGGGCTAACAAAGATAGAATGAAATGCCATATGTAAAGCACTAGTACATTGCCTGACACATGGAAGACCTTCAGCAGCTATTTCTCTTTTCTTCAATAGCTACATAAAGAGGAGATGGTTCTGTTCTAGGCTCTATTTCTCACAAACTAGATGATCTTGGTAGTTCCCACAAATGTTCTGAGCCCCAGTTTTCTTTAGTGGGAAGAACTATATTACCAAATGAAAAATCGTAGAGAAATTTTGTAGCTCTCAAATGAGAAAATAATATGAAATAAACTTTAAAAATTAGACTACTAAGGAAATATAAGCCATTTTCTTTAAAATAGATAATAATTAAAGCACGAATATTGTATATATTGTATTTTATCACAAAGTACAATAAATAATCAGGAAGGAGGAGTTCTTGATATCCAAGATCCTATTTCACCACATTTATTATTGATCATTTTCTAACTACATCTGAAAATAGGACTCTAAAAAATATTTTTTTTCTAACTATTAAAAGTTGTTCTTCTGCAAATATAATTGTGGGTCACTGAAAGCCCCTTAGCTTCCTAAGAAACAACAGAGAGGAGCACCGAATCTTCTCCTGAAAAATATATACAAGTAATTTCAAAAAGACCAGGAGTTTTATTTTGAAAGAAAATAAGTGGAAAACTTTTGGTTGAAAGGAAAATGAAATTGTTTACCAAAGTCAAAGGAAAAGAAATATTGTTAGAAGTTTTTTTGTTTGTTTGTTTGTTTTTTTAAAGATACTATTCATCTTAATAATGCCACTTGACAGAATAAATTTGCTTGAGTGGCAGAAGGTTTTCTTTTCTTAACTTTTCTTTTTATAATGGCATCAGATTTAGAAAATAAATAAAATTGTCTCTATTATTGTCGTGTAGCCTCTTTCTGAACAATAGAACTGATTTACTAACATGCCAAATCACTGACTACAGCACTAGAAAATAAGTTTGACTTCTTTTCCCATGATTAAGTTATGTCTAAAAGTTTGAGAAAGTTCAGCATGTGCCTCATAAACCTTTTTTTTAAAAAAAATTGGAATAACTCATGACATCGTTTTATGTACTTAGGTGTCACTCAGTTGCATACATAAGCTTTGTGCTGATAAGTGGAGAGTCTGTGATGATGCTTAGAAATACTTAGAGTTAGTGTCTAGGCTGTAGGATGGGGCCACTTGACCCATCGTGATCTGTGTTGGAACAGACTGTTTTATTCTGCGGCCATCTAGATGAAGAGTGAGGAAGAACAATTTACCAGCCAAAAGCAACAAAGCGATTGAGGTAGACAGAAAGTAATTAGTTTTTAATGATCTTTTGGAAGTCCCATGAATAGATTGATTTCTGTTTTGATCTTGCTTGAATTAATAGCTGCTTTTGAGTCTTCAATGCCACTCCAGCGTGCATTGTTTCTCCATTTCATGGTCTGGCGCTCCTGCAGTTTAGGTTTTACTGGGACCATTGTTCCATTTTGTAAGGCTCAGCCCAGTGTTTTTGTGTTCTTCAGCTTTAAACATTGTTGTGCTGTTTTTCTTTTATTTCTATAGCTGTTTCCTCTTGGGAATTTGATGGAGTTATCACTTGCATGGGCTAACATCCAAATTGGAGGTTCTTCGTCAATTAATTTTTCCCTGAGACAAGCTCCATGTTCCTTTCGAAGAGCAATTTAGGCCCCGTCCTGGTTATAGCCCCCAATTTTTCCTCCCCTCCACCTTTTTTTTTTTTTGGTAGATGATGTGAGTTATTTAGGACCAACCAATGAGGCTACAAGGAAGTAGTTTGTATGGCTGGAGTGGCAGTTATGACCAAAAAGTTTTTCTCAATAATAAATAGTAATTTGCTTCTCCCCAAAACTTTCTAGACAATGACAACATCTTCGTTTTTACTGGAGCGTTGTCACCAGCTCCATTTCACTGTCAGATGTCTACATTCCTCCGTTTTGCTTCCCGCTCACCCATCCAGTTCTCAGACATTATTTCTTGTCAGAACGTTAGTAAAGGATTACAATTTTTAAATTCTTTTTGTTTGTTTGTATGTTTTTGGTCAATCAAGCTATGCATGTATATGTTTTTTAAATTATTTTTCAAAAAACTGTGGAAAATGAAAATAATCAAATTCCCATCAACCTGAGATTTTCAACATTTTAAACCATACTTCTTGATTTTTCTATGTGGTTATATTATTCGCTCTAGGACTATTTTTATATGGTTGTGCTTTAAGATATTTTTCACTTAATTTAAAGTGATCATCTTTCCAAATCAAAAAAATATATAGATCTTCATGATATTTTTAAAGACTTCCAGCAAAAGTATTTTTTTTTTTTATGGTCCTGGGTTTTAGGATGGCTATAGAAAGAAAATAAAAGTGATCTGAAATTAGTAAGAGAAGACCAAATAAATACCACCACTACTGAAGTCCTTTTAAAAAGGAGAAATGAGGAGACATAGGCTTAAAAAGGTTGAAAAAATTACTTTCTGGTGTGAATCAAGAGATTTTAGAACACATCCCAACACTACATTTACCCTCAGTGTGAATTAGCATTTTGGGAATTGAATCCATGAGTGCTAGAATTCTGAATTTCCTTAGTCTGTCACTCACCTCCCTTACTGTACAGGACAGAGGAGACTGTCCTGTACAGAAGTAGAAAAAGGAAGAATGCAGGAAAAAGGTAGACGATGAGATGCAGGAGCCACTTTGGAAAAGAGGGAAGAAGAAGGCTGGACTAGCAGGCTGGGGAGAAGCTCTAAGAGAAGAAAAGAAAGAGGGGGCTTCGGGATATTTATAGCCAACATTCCACAGAGTACCAGGCACCCGGTGGAGGGAGGACAATCTATCCTTGTCATACCCTGGCTGCACTGGTTCTCCTGCTGCCAGTAATTTTGTTGCCGGATAAAGGGGCTACCCAGGAATGTCAGGGGAAGGTGGAGGAGCAGGGAGATCAATAAAGGCTTTCATGGCCAGCACCCTTAGTCCATTTCGGGTTTGATTATCGCTTTGTCACTTTGCCTTCTGCCTCTGTTTATTACTCTCTTTTGTTTTCCATTTTGTGTTTTGTATCATTATCTCTAGCTCTTGCTTTCCTCCTTTTAGCGAAGCATGGTCCATAAAAGAATTTTTTTAGGATCCTCTTTTAACTATGCTTTATAACATACTATCATTTTCTTTAATCTTTTACCTTCTGGGGGCAAAATCTTCTGATCTTTTAAAAAATGAATCTTCTGTATGACTGAAGGTTATATTAATCTATTATCTTTGTGGTTTTAGTATTTCATTGGCAGATATCCCACACAATTAGTTTATCCCATACATTTTATTTCATGAAGATATATGATTATGGTCCACTCACTGAATCTTAGAGAATCTAACCTTCACCAAAAGAGCAAATTGTTGCTTTCTTATGAGCCAGTGGCTCTTGTTTGGATACACGTGATGGCAAGTGTACATTTGTTCAGTGACCTTTGGGATAATTTGGACTTTTGGTATTTTTCCAAAATAAGGAAGGAATACAACACTTAACTTATTGTTTTCTTTGTTTTTTGTTTTTTGCTTTTTTGATTCACCATCATCTATAATCCATCATTTTGGGAATTTTCCACATTTCCCAGTAGAAGTTTGTCTAGCTCTAGTAAAGACACCGAATATCCTCGTCACAAGAAATATTTTGTGTGATGCACAGGACTACTTGCTCCAGAGGGAAAAGAAGCGGCAGATTTAGGCAGTGGATTCAAATTCCAGCTCTGTCTTCTTGTGTCAAACTCATCTTCTAACTATAATTTGGTTTCCTCATGTGTTTAATGAGGATATAATAGCATTTATCTCATAAGGTTGACTAAATGACATTTTACAAGTGCCTAGCCCATAATAAATTCTACATAAATAGTAACTGCTGGTATTGTCATTATTCTTTCTATTAATAATAATTATTAGCTATGATCTCAAGATGCTTATATTCTATTTAGGGGTTAAAATTGTCAAACATTAATCACCAAGGAAGGATATTTAAGTGCTAAACTGTATGGTAATAGCCATATTCAGTTGCAGGCTCTCAGGTGAAAGAAAGATTTATGTGGGCCCACAGATGGGGAAACGAAGACCTCCCTGAAGAGGTGAGGACAGAATTGGGTCCAGAAGAATGGATAGAATTTAAAATACGCAAAAGGGGATTTAAGGTTCAAGAGAGAGGAGGTCAAGAGAAAAGTGTGAGTAAGCATGCAACAAAAAAGAGTAGAGTTTCAGAGCTATTTTTGTAGATTATTTGGCAGCATTTATTTTCTCTCTTTTTTTTTTTAAGTAGTGCCCTTTATTAAATTAAATTAATTTTTAAGCTGTTACTTGTGTTAAAATAATAGATATGCTTGTAATATCATGTCACTTTAAATCCTTAAAAAACTAGAGTAGTTGACTATTCAGCTGTCGCTTTGAACGCTATTTTGGAATTAACTCTAGTGAGCTATATTTGCAAGTTTGCATGTTTTAGGCAAATTTTAAGAGTCTGTATTCCTAGGGACAACATTGAATTTCTAAGGAAGGCATTGCATTTCAGTGACCAGTAAACACCATCGAGTGTCTGTGATAGCTGTTCTTCCATTCATTAAAGAAATCATATTGAGTGGTTTACTGTAGAAGACACAGTGGTACTGGAATGTCCCATTACTACAGTCACCCCTCGTCTTCAGCACTCCCCCACAGTCACACTGTGAAGGAAGCTTTGGAGGTGGGGACTTGAAGTGAAGTGGAGCCGCTTGGGGAGTCAGGGTCCAGCATGCTGAGGACTCCATGAATGAAACATGTTAAAAACATAACCCAGAACTTCTCTCTGCAACTGTAAATGGAAGATAATGTAGGCATTTCTTCTTCTTTTTTTTAATCTTAAGGTTTTATGTTGCTCCGTATAATACAGTTTAAAGAGAAGTGAAATTAAATTGTACCTAGCTATTTATTCCTTTAGTTCTTAGTTTCTAGAAATATAATTGCTTACTATACCACTCCTGGTTGTCCTGCTGGCCTCTCAACCAGCCTGGTCCATGGTCAGAGCCTGGCAGCCAGGCCACAGGGTCCTGACCAACACCACCTCACCAGACGAGGGCAACATGGCCTCTTTCAATGCCCAGCCTATCAACCCAAGCATAGGAGTGATCGAATATCACAAACGCATTTTTAGCTTTGGCCCCTTAATTAAATGTAGGGGCAGTTTATTTGATTTATTTAATTATATAGATTCCTTCCCAAAGCACTTTATTTTTCCTGCAAGCCCCTGCACTGACAGATCCCTTTGGCTCCTGCACCTGAGCATCACCTGAAAGCATATTAGGAGAGGCAATATAGCCTAGTGTGTTGGAAACTAACCAGACGTGCATTGAAGTTCTGTCTCCACCACTTATTAGCTGTATGATTTGGGGTAAGTTATTTAAGCTCTCTAAGTTTGTTTTCTCCCTGGTAAAATAGGGATAATAATAGTATTTATTGAAGCGTTTCTTAAAATAATAAGGATTAAAAGAGAAAGTATGTTTAAGTCATTTAGAATGATTGATACAAAGCAAATCACCATTAACTAAGATTGATAATAGATAATAATTGTAGCTATTAAATGTAATAGTTATTATATTTACACTATTAATACATTATTTAATAAATATAATCAATGACAGTAAAAGAACTTAATGTTCACTACTACTATAATTATCATGTTTGATTCAGTTAACTTATCAGTTTCTTCATCTATAACATGAGAATAATATTACCTACAGATTGATGCTGTGAACTACATTCAGGTGTGCTATGAGAATTAAATGAGAGACTGGGTGTGGCTCTGCTTTAAAAACCATAAAATAATTATTATGACAAAGCTGAAAATAAGCAGTTGGTATCTAGTAGCACTTCTGACCTTAATTTATATGACCAGAATCTGCAAGGCAGAGTTTCGGTGAGTGCTAATCTTTTAAGAGTTAGGGCCAGTCTCTCTGGAGAGCCAAGTGGCCGGTTTGTAATGGAGCAGAATGCTGTACCCGGAAAGGCTGGCTGAGCAGCTTCTAATTGTTTCCTTTGCCTGACTCAGCCGCTTTAGCGTTGTTGCTACTACGGGATTCCAGAATGAGCCGCTTTCTTAGAGCCGCTTTTCTTTGCTAAGAAACGTTCTTTCTTCTTTTTCTTCTTTTGTAACACCACTGGAATACATTTCCTGGGCATCCACACTGGGCTAGCCACTTTGTGAGACACTTTTGTCTGTATTATTCAATACCGTTCTTATAATCTGAGGTGTGTATTCTCACCTATATTTACAGACAAGGAAACCGAGGCTGACTAACTTGCCCAGAAGCAAATGTTATAGCTGAGAATAAAACACTTAACCAAACTGAAGTTAAGTCTATGTTCTTTTCACTACATTGGTTCATTTACACTCATATTGTTTAAGTGCAGAAAAAAGGGCAGGAAAGAGGAATGGATCTAAGAGCAGTGCTGCCTCCTTTGGGAGTGTTTGAAAGTGGACAGGGGAACTTTTGATTGTCGCAGTGACTGGGGTGATGGGGTGCTGTTGGATTGAAGTGGCAGGGACCATGAATGCCAAATGTTCTGCGGTGCTCTGGACCGTACAATGAAGAATTGTCCCACCCAAAATGCCAGTAGTGCTCCTGTTGAGAGACGGGAGAGTAGGGGATGCAGAAATGTCTCTCCTGACTTCTGAAGTGGTAAATGGGGCTGTGGCCGTGTTAGTGGTTTTATTTTGTAATACTTGCTTGTCTGCTTCTTACAATGTAATGAAACCCAGTCCTCACTTCTCAAGCAAGTCTAAATTGTTTTTCTGTAGGTGTTTTGTTTATAGGCCCTTTATACCCCTTATCGCAATATACTGATTGCTCTATTTCATACCACAAAAACATAAGTGTGCATGTCATATTATTCATTGCTAATTTTGTGCTTCCCAGCATAGAATCTGATTCATAGTAGATGCTCAAGTAACACTTGTTAATGTGGGGGAATTGCACTTTCTCTCTCATCTATAAAGCCCAGGAAACAAGCTTGAAACTACCTCTCCAAAAAGCAGAACTTGACTCCAGCTTGGTTTTAAAACTCTCGTATTTTAGTGGTCATTAAATACACCACGTGTTGCTATTCTTGAATTCTTGCTCCCTTCTTGGCTAACGAATGCTCTGACAGCTTAGGGTTCTCCTTTAGTCACTAGCAAACTTCTAGGAATGGAAGTTCTGCTTTTTCAGTCTGGCTGAGTGCCTGGTGCCTTACAAAGATTAGATTTTACCTTGTTAAGTTGTAGCTCCATTTCCCTGTGGTCTTTGGAGTGATAGAGCAGAGGCTGCTTTCTCAAGGGTTGGCCGGAGTAAAAGTATCGCCTCTGATTTTTCAAGTAGCCCTTTAATTTATCAGAATCATTAGTTCTCATTTTCTACCTGTCAAACTTTGAAAGATTGTTATTTATTTTTCCCCTGTGGCATTCGTATATACATCAGGGTTATTTTCCACTTTCTTATTCAAATTGACTTTCATGTATTGTTAATGTATAGAGCCCTTCAGGTGGGCACTAGCGCTTTTTCAATTACTGATTAAAATACCACAAAGTTCTTTGAGAAAGAACTAATTTGCCATTTTATTTATGAGACTTTAGTGTTTGTGTGACTTGCCTAAGATCCTTTAAAAAATAAGTTAAGGAGGTAAAATAAAAACGAAACATCCTTGATTCCTAATTTTTTGGCTTTAACACTCTTTTGCCTCCCTCCCTTCCTCCTTCTCTTCCTTCCTTCCTTCCTTCCTTCCTTCCTTCCTTCCTTCCTTCCTTCCTTCCTTCCTTCCTTCCTTCCTTCCTTC
>NW_011888824.1:4931623-4940642 GCF_000151845.1 Pteropus vampyrus | reverse complement strand
CTATCTCCCACCATCTCCTACCCTTTTATTCACTCTTATAACCTCTTTTTACTTAAGTTTCTTACTTTCTTTTCTTTTCTTTTGTTTGTTTGTTTCTTTCTTTCTTTCTTTTTTCTTTCCTTCTTTTTTTTTTTTCTGTTGCAGGCACCTTGTATTCTGATTTTGTTTCATTTCCTGTCTCTCCTTTTTTGAGAATGTAGTAAATATGGTGGTGGGATGTGTGTTCCCATGCAGAAAAGTTTAAAACTGCTAGTTGAAGGAAACTTTATGACTTTCTAAAATGTGAATTAAGTTGTGACATGATGGTTCATTTTAGATTAATGGAATTATATTGAATGGCCGGAAAAATCCATCAGTTTACTTAAGACTTTTTAAAGCTATTTATGGAAAACATGTAGAGAAGAAAAGGACAATCGACACAAATATACTTGTCTCCAGTGGGCAAAGAGAATTGTCTTTAATTTGATAATATGTTTGAAAAAAAGAAAAGGTAGCGACTTGGGAAGTCATTGCCCTCACTCTGGATGGCATTAGAGGAGAGATTGCAGATTGTGGTTACTAAATGAAAGGATTCCTGAGATGCACAAATCTCAGACTAGAAAAAGACAATAGAATTAAGAGATTACAATGAATAGAGTGGTACTGCTAAGGTTGAATAAGAATAAATATTAACAATGATTTCTCAGGCTAAAGTGTGGAGTGGTGCTGGAGCTGAGTTTGCTTTTTAAATATTCTTTCTAATTTTGGTCCCCAAATCTTTAAATTCAGTATGTTAGTCTAGGGAGAAATAAAGCAGCTGTGTTGATTTGGATATTGTTTCAAAATTCAGCCTTGATTTGTTGCCTTAATGCATGCATTTTTCGCTTTTCCTCAGTTACTGCTGTTACAATCAAATAGTGAAGGGAGGAATAGGAACCATACGTGAAACAGTTGTGGGAGACAGTGTCAGGTCCTTGGGCTGGTTTTCGGAGACCTGGAGTCTAAATCCAGTTCTGACCCAGATAATGGAACTGAATTTCTCAGATCCTCAGATACTTCATCTGAAAACGGAGGAGATGATGCTAGATGATTTTCACAATTCCAGATGTTGCTAAAAATATACGCGCCTCTCAAAGATCTCCAAACGTATTAATTGTAAGCATTACGAATCTACTCAGTTGTTCAATGATATATCTTGGCAATAACAGATGAAAGTTCATGAATGTTTTGCCTTTAAGAAGGCTATAATGTTTATAAGATTTATACAGACCTTATAGGGACAACTAATTTCACTTTAAAAGGGCTAATAACTCTTATTTAAGAAAAATAAAATTTATTTACAGATAAAATGTAAAACACTTAAACATTTCCGTAAAGTGTGTTTTAGTCCAAACATTGCTCGTGTGTGGAAACTAATAGGCAAAACTCTTGACATTGAAATAAAGTAAAATGATGTTGTCTGATTTAGTCTTAATCTGAGGTATTTCATTCAGTTCTAAAATTTCTATAAGGGCAAATCAAGGTTTTGATAATGTACTTTCACTTGATACAAGATTAAAATATTCATATTGTAATATAAATTATTATATAAAATATAACTGCAACTAAGAAGATACTTTAAGCCTTTCTTTGAAAAATCCTAGGAAACACTTTTAGTGGCTGTGCTTTCCTTATTTAGCTGGGTTAATCTCTTAGTTGCTAAGGGCAGATTGATTTGTTTATAAACTTGTTAAACCAAATGTGCACACAACCACATCACAGATAATAAAGTGGGAAAAGACCACTCAAATTGTCAGTCGGCATCCGCTCACCACCTCAGTCTTATTAATGTCTAATTTAACTTTTTCAGCAATGTATTCCACATTGCATGTTTTGCACATTGTATTTTTAAATGATGTGCTGACGATGATTGTTAACCATGTGCGTGGGTGTGGCTGTAAAGACCCGATGTGCGACCAGAATTCCTTTTCCAATGACACATCCAGGCTGGGCTACTGTCAGTGAGTCATTTTTGCTGTGTTGACACTGGGGTCCCCATGTGAGGTCTGATGTGTTAGAGATGGCGTGGCAGATGCCAAGCATGTTTATTCCACATTGGTGCCATAAACACTAGGGAGGAGTGTATGCCATGCTTAGATTATTGGCAATTAAATATTTCCCTTGATATCTGCCTCTTTTTTAAAGGCCCCTAATTTTGAAATAAATGAAATCAGATCTTTCCACTACCACTTATCTAATGAGCTTTTACCTATATAGTGTATTGTTATCTAACACATGGAATCATAAAACTTGTGAGATTTAACATTCCTTTGTGTCATATTTAGTTTTCTTAGCAATTTTTATAGTGGTATTGTTGTTCTGATGGTGTCAGATATCAGTGCAAAAAGGTAGCAAAGCTTGTGTATTTGTGAGTGTGTGCGTGTAGTAGAAGTTTAGAGAAGGCAAAGTGACTTTTGACAGGCGATAGCATTACTCCAAGTATGAAGAAGTTTCGTCTATTGTAGCAGATTGAAATTCACACACCACAGTTTAGGAAGCACAAATGTGATTTTCTTTTCTAGAATCAGTCTCAGAATTACTTTTGAGGTTCTATTCTATATAGAGGAGACCATTTCCCCCCGTCTAATAGCCTCAGTTTGATCCAGTGATTTTTTCAGCTGGGATTAAATATCTTGGTCACCGTTCATTTCAAAGCTTGCTTGCTTTTCAGTAAAAGCCATCTGGAAAGATTTCTTTCCATTTTCTTCAGTGGCATTTGGGAGCAAGGGAGAAGGTCACCTCCAATCATGGCAGCAGCACCGAGGGTCTTGACTCCGATCTGTTTGCTGTGCACTACTAGCCTTGCATTGCCTGTCTGGTCTTAGCATGTTACTTGTTTTTTAAGCATCCTGCTAAAACCTATAATTGTTGCCTGTGTACATTTGACTTTGAAATTTCTGATCAATTTGGCAGGTCTTTTTTGGACTCAAGTTCTGAGCACCTCCCTATTCCCTACTAGAGCCCATGGGGACTTCTGGTTTCTTACTCTGCATGTCACTGGAGTGTGTGACCCTCTTGGGGTGGGTCCTTCAACTCACACACAGGCACTTCCCTCAGCTATAAAGACTGTATTTCATCTCGCACTCCTGCCACCATTTTGAATACTGTACCATTCTAAAGGCAGGACTTCTCAGAAAGGTTTGTGATGACCCAGTCTCTGCCCAGGAAAGCAGAGATCAACAATGGCTTCTGAGATGCTTCCAAACATATGTGGGTGCTTCTCTTGTTGACTGACTACTCTCTGTTCCTGAGATTTGACCTCTGGGTGGAGAAGAAGGCAGTAGATCCCTCACATCTGATACCTTGTCCCTCTCTTTCCCTTTTTTGCTATTTCTTCTAGCACAGAAATGGTTTTTCCTTTTTAATTTCTGTGTTCTCAGAATTGACTTTGGGCCATATCCTCTTCTACTCTAGGACATTTAATTATTAATCTGAATCCTTCAGACGTGACTTTTATATGCAAAACGTTCAGCACTGGAAAGTTTTAATAAAGGCCTTTCTTTCTCAAGAAAGCCTGGCTCCTGTCAAATCAAAAGCCTTTGCATTCAGGCAATAGTCTTGCTGTGGATGTAAAATCTTATACTGTAAAACTGTAAGATGATTGATGACTGCTATTCTTGGCTGTGTGTTGCCATTTTCCTGAAGCAATGAACTCCAACAAATTAAGAGGGTGTGGGGAAGATGGGAAAACTACAGGAAAATAGGGATTTAAGGTTTACCAGGGATGAAACTACATTGGCTTAATATCGCAAAAATATTATACCCATTACGTCAACATCATCTCTAAATCAGTAATTTAGTGTGGAGATTTTTTTAGATGGGTTTGATAAAAATAAATTAAATTCACGTTTGGAGTTCTATTAATGAACAATATATTTTGCTAAAACAAAGAGTCATTCTAGTCTTCTTTATCTTGTTTTTACTCAGCCATTTTTTCTTTCTTTTACAATTTAGTCTTTATTTTTGTAGATCGTAAAATGAAATGCAGACACAAACCCCTTCCAAATGAATGTATGTATACCTGGATGAATCCTCTAAAGAATTCTAAGATGAACATCTTTGTAACCATCACTATGTCAAGAAATAGAATGTAGCCAACCACCCATAAACCCACTTTATGTACTCCATCCCAATCTTAATTCCCTCCCTCCTGCCACATGTAGCTATTATCCTGAATTTATAGTAATCACTTCCTTGAATGTGTGTGTGTGTGTGTGTGTGTGTGTGTGTGCCTGTGTATGTGTATTTAGTTTTAACATTCAAATGTGCATCCCTAGACACTCTTGTTTAGTCTTGCTCATTATTTAAAATTTGATGTTTTTAAGACTTTTTAAATCTGTTTCCTCTTTCTTTCTCTTTCTTTTCCTAATAATGGTTTTGTTGAAGTCTTGGACTGTTGGACCTATAAAGTGTCTCACAGTATAGATTTTGCTGATTGCACATTCATGGTGCAATTTAGTACATTCCTTTGTCCTCTTGTATTTTCTGCAAATTGGCAGCTGGATTCAGAGGTGATATCACACTCAGGTTTAATCTCTCTGGCAAAACTAGATGTAGTATTTGGGAAGACTATCAGAGGCACATGATGTGTTCTTGTTCATCTCTTTATGATGTTAGTAATTGATGTTCAGTGCCTCAGTCTGTTATATAATACGCTCTTTAGTGTCGTCTTCGTACTATGGATCTTTAAAATATATGCCAGATCCAGAATACTGCAGGTAAACAGGACACAAGCTTTCCCAAATGGTACTATAATTTTTTAAATTTCTAAATATGTTTTACTAACTTTTGTGTTTTGATATAAACCAGGTTGCCAAGGCCACAGCAAGCTTAGAGCAAATGAAAAACTACAATTACAGGGAAGGGACAATTTCTCTGGCTATTTCACCCACCAACTATTGTGAAACTTCCTCCTACAAAAGTCTCTTCCTCTCATCAGTTACTACTGGAAGTCCCCAGGTAATATCTCCTGTATGCTCTGAAAAAAACGGCATTCTCAGCTACCATGGGGTATCTTTCTGTCTCTTGCCTTGTTGCTCATCCGTCTCTGACTCCCCTTGGTAATGCCTTCTTTAAAGTTTCTGGACTCCATGAAACCCCACATAGGTAGCCCCTCATAGCTGCTGCTATAGCACTGATGTGGGTAACATCTCCCATTGATGCCCAAGGGCAGAGTCTGCTAATTGTTACCCCAAATATCCATTTCTCTTCCTCATGGATATACAATTACGTTACTGTTCTTGGTAATTCTTGCAATTGGATGTGGGCATGTAACTAATTTCTAGACAATGCTAGATGTTTAGAAGTGTATGTGCCATTTCTTGGAAAGCTGTTTTGCTTCTTCCACGTCCTCTTTCCTTTTGTGCTGGCTAGATGACAGTTGTGATGATGCTCTGGGGCAGAGGCCTGTAAAGTTTTCTGTAAAAAGCAAGAATGTAAATATTTCAGGCTTTGAAGATCATATGGTCTCTGTGGCAACTGCAGATACTCCTCAACTTACAATGGTATTATATCCCAAAAAATCCATAGCAAGTTGAAAATATTGTAAATTGAAAATGTATTTATACTAACCTGCCAACTAACCTACGAAGCATCATAGCTTAGCCTACAGTCTACTTTAAATGTGCTCAAAACACTTAACATTAGTGTATAGTTTGGCAAAATCATCTAACACAAAGCCTATTTTATAATAAAGTGTTGGCTGTATCATGTAATTTATTATGCACATTGCTTTTGTATCATTGTAAAGTCAAAAAAAATCATAAGTTGAACTACTATGAGTCAGGACTGTCTGTACTCAACTCAGCTGTTGTGCAAAAGCAGCCACAGGCAATGGGTAAATACATAAGTGTGGCTGTGTTCCGTTAAACTTTATTTACAGTAAGAGGCAGGGAATGTAGTTGACGGGAGAGCCATAAGATGAAAAGAGCTTGAATACTGAATATGGAGAAAGGCTGGCCATCGACCAGGAATGCCCACCTTCAACTGTCATGTGAGGGAGAAAAACTCTTATTGTATTCGATTCATGCATCAGTTAACGAGGGCTGCCATAACAGAGTATTCAAAACTGGATGGCCTAAAATAATGGAAATGTATTGTGTCACAATTCTGGAGGCTAGAAGTCCAAAATCAAGGTGTCAGCAGGGCTGTGCTTCCTCTGAAACCTGTAGGCAGGAATCCTTCCCTGCCTCTTTCTAGTTTTAGGTCGCGGTCATCAGTCCTTGGTGTTCCTTGGCTTGCAGCTGCAGCGCTCCAATCTCTGCCCCTATTGTCATGTGGCATCCTCCCTTCATGTTTATCTCTGTGTCTCTTCTCTTTACAAGGACAATAATTACATTGTAAGGCCCTGTCCTGCTCCGGTATGACCTTATCTTAATTTACATCTTAATTACATCTACAAAAACCGTGTTTTCAAATAAGATCACATTCACAGGTACCAAAGGTTAGGACTTCATTATAAATGTTTTGGGACACAGTTCAATTTATAAAAAGCTGTTATATATTTTGGGGGCACTTATTTATTACTGAGGCCTACTGGTCTATGACCATATCAGTGGCATGCTGCACTTTAGTGATTTGGGGAAAATTTATTTTTCACACCTTGTACCTCGCCCAATGTGTCTCAGAATTGTGTGTGTTTGTGTGTGTGTGTGTGTGTGTGTGTGTGTGTGTGTGTGTGTGTATGAAACAACAACATATTCACCTAAAAGAAGAGCCATCATCTTTCTAGAGCTCATGTCCCAGGCCATGGAGGGCTGGAAGAAAGCCAGAGATGGTATTAGAGAGGAAAGAAATGACAGCTGTCTCAGCAATAGACAGCTTTGCACCTGAGCATCGTTCTACCTGCTGGTCAAGGGGAGTGCTTTGCTGTTTCTCCTCAATTCCCTTAGCGTAAACTCTTTCCAGAAGGCTCATGAGTCCAACATGCTCTCAGTAGAGCCATTTCCTTTTCTCCCGATCCTTCAGCTACAATCCACATGGACATGACTGGACTTGTTTAATCCTAACCCGAACACAGCAGATACCCTTGCTCTGTGTACTTCTACTGAGAAGTAGTAGGTGTTAAAGATAAATAAGTAAAATGCCACCTTCATTTTCAACCAACAACCTTCTTTTAGGTGAAGGTTTACAGAAGGAACTGATTTACAGGAATATATCAGAAAACTGATTTAGATAATTTTTTTCAAGCAAAATTTTGAAACCACAGTATAAACCAAGGTGAATCAAAAGATAAAAATCCATCTGTGATACACATTGGCAGCTAAGCCTGGCAAACTTATTTTAGTTTTTAAATCATTAATTTACTGTTCTGCGGACAGCCTAAATAAAAACAATAATGGGAATCAGTGAATTTTGAGAAGGAAATGTTTTTGTGTTGTGTCTTTGTGTCTGTGTTTAATCATTAATGTTTCTCAAATGTATGCAAGTGATCAGTGCAGAAGTGTGTTTCCTAGTGTTCATGGAGGCCAACCCTCTTTCTCCTTCCTCAGACATGTGTTTCCAGGTAGATTTGCTGATCTCTAATTAGTCAGCTAAGATATTCACTGTAACTTAGGTCTCCAGCCCTGTCTGGAAGAGTTCCAGCTTGGGAGGATCTAAACATATCATTCAGAGGCCTGTGATGTTGGAAAGAAAGGAGGTTTTGGATGATTTTTGTTTTTGTTTAGACTTGGGTCAGTGCCTCCCATTTACAGCTGGAATGTGCACTGGATGGTTTCAGATGTGTTTTAGAAGACCGATGTGGGCCTCATGAAAGTCAGTGACAGTGATTCCTAAGGAGATTCTAGATGCAGGTTACCATGTTAAGAAATGTATGTTTCTTTATCAGTAAATATTGATGCCGAACGAGGTTATGAAAATTCTTCTCCCTGTCAACCTCATCTCTTCTAGACAATGTGCACAGTCAGAACCAGAGCCAGAGTGAGCTCCTCTCCATGACTTCTCCATCAGGCTTTGACTCCTGAAATAGGGTTTACCCAGGGGATTTCAAGTCAAAATCCAAGAACCGAACTTATTCCCATAACTGACATGAATGACATATCATTAGTGAATGGAAAGCAAATGCTTCCAATGTATAGAGATAGAGGAACAAATGCCAGCTGGGAGGTTAGTTTTTTGCCAGCAGTGTCCTACTGATCACACAGGCCATCGTGTG
This sequence comes from Pteropus vampyrus, assembly GCF_000151845.1. Taxonomy (NCBI): domain Eukaryota; kingdom Metazoa; phylum Chordata; class Mammalia; order Chiroptera; family Pteropodidae; genus Pteropus; species Pteropus vampyrus. The sequence continues at coordinate 4,932,469 of NW_011888824.1, read as the reverse complement.
AGAATTGCTGTCTTACCACTTTCCTAGAATGAAAAGATGTAAAAGTACAAATCACTTTTGCTTTATTTTATGGGGGGAGGGGGTGGTTGGGAGGTCTCTTTGTGGTGAATTCATGTATTTCATACCATCATGTCCACCCTTTTACCTTTTGATCTCCTAGTGTAACTTTTCACCTTTAAATAAAATACAAAATCTAAAACAGGATTGCAAACAGTTATTTCAGATCCAAAACAAAACAAAACCAAAAACTAATTATCAACATTTAGAAACAAGGAGATTACACATAAGAATCTGTATTTTTTGCATCTCTTATAATACAGATGCCTATGGCAATACTGGGCTCACATTTCCACATGGTGGAACATAATGGTTTAGACAGTGGTAGATGTCTAAATCTACCTAGGTGGATGGAGCTCTGTTTAGATGGGGGCACACACTCTTGTTAACACAGGTCAGCTTTACTCATTGACATGACCTGCCCTGTCCTTGTAGGCATTTGAATTTGCAATAGCTGATCTATAGGAAAGCAAGCTTCAATAATTTTTATTTTCTTCCTTAAGATGCTGTGTGTTTTTTGTTGTTGTTGTTGTTGCTGTTTTTAAGTGAAAGGAGCCACAGCCATGGAGTGGAAATTGCCCATGAAAATAGGTGGATAATTGGATTTCCCCAGAGCCACAGCCTAAGTACATTTGACAATAACTGGGTTCAGTGTTACCCACATCTGAAAGACTGACTTAATGGCCAGAACTAGGTAGGCAGTATGTATTTAGGTTCTGTAGATACATTTCGAGGGGAGATGTTTTCCAGAGAAGGCCAGCGCTGTTGGTGTTGACTGCCTGGAGCAGT
>NW_011888824.1:4854117-4930768 GCF_000151845.1 Pteropus vampyrus | reverse complement strand
TTCTGCGGACAGCCTAAATAAAAACAATAATGGGAATCAGTGAATTTTGAGAAGGAAATGTTTTTGTGTTGTGTCTTTGTGTCTGTGTTTAATCATTAATGTTTCTCAAATGTATGCAAGTGATCAGTGCAGAAGTGTGTTTCCTAGTGTTCATGGAGGCCAACCCTCTTTCTCCTTCCTCAGACATGTGTTTCCAGGTAGATTTGCTGATCTCTAATTAGTCAGCTAAGATATTCACTGTAACTTAGGTCTCCAGCCCTGTCTGGAAGAGTTCCAGCTTGGGAGGATCTAAACATATCATTCAGAGGCCTGTGATGTTGGAAAGAAAGGAGGTTTTGGATGATTTTTGTTTTTGTTTAGACTTGGGTCAGTGCCTCCCATTTACAGCTGGAATGTGCACTGGATGGTTTCAGATGTGTTTTAGAAGACCGATGTGGGCCTCATGAAAGTCAGTGACAGTGATTCCTAAGGAGATTCTAGATGCAGGTTACCATGTTAAGAAATGTATGTTTCTTTATCAGTAAATATTGATGCCGAACGAGGCTATGAAAATTCTTCTCCCTGTCAACCTCATCTTTTCTAGACAATGTGCACAGTCAGAACCAGAGCCAGAGTGAGCTCCTCTCCATGACTTCTCCATCAGGCTTTGACTCCTGAAATAGGGTTTACCCAGGGGATTTCAAGTCAAAATCCAAGAACCGAACTTATTCCCATAACTGACATGAATGACATATCATTAGTGAATGGAAAGCAAATGCTTCCAATGTATAGAGATAGAGGAACAAATGCCAGCTGGGAGGTTAGTTTTTTGCCAGCAGTGTCCTACTGATCACACAGGCCATCGTGTGAGAATTGCTGTCTTACCACTTTCCTAGAATGAAAAGATGTAAAAGTACAAATCACTTTTGCTTTATTTTATGGGGGGAGGGGGTGGTTGGGAGGTCTCTTTGTGGTGAATTCATGTATTTCATACCATCATGTCCACCCTTTTACCTTTTGATCTCCTAGTGTAACTTTTCACCTTTAAATAAAATACAAAATCTAAAACAGGATTGCAAACAGTTATTTCAGATCCAAAACAAAACAAAACCAAAAACTAATTATCAACATTTAGAAACAAGGAGATTACACATAAGAATCTGTATTTTTTGCATCTCTTATAATACAGATGCCTATGGCAATACTGGGCTCACATTTCCACATGGTGGAACATAATGGTTTAGACAGTGGTAGATGTCTAAATCTACCTAGGTGGATGGAGCTCTGTTTAGATGGGGGCACACACTCTTGTTAACACAGGTCAGCTTTACTCATTGACATGACCTGCCCTGTCCTTGTAGGCATTTGAATTTGCAATGGCTGATCTATAGGAAAGCAAGCTTCAATAATTTTTATTTTCTTCCTTAAGATGCTGTGTGTTTTTTGTTGTTGTTGTTGTTGCTGTTTTTAAGTGAAAGGAGCCACAGCCATGGAGTGGAAATTGCCCATGAAAATAGGTGGATAATTGGATTTCCCCAGAGCCACAGCCTAAGTACATTTGACAATAACTGGGTTCAGTGTTACCCACATCTGAAAGACTGACTTAATGGCCAGAACTAGGTAGGCAGTATGTATTTAGGTTCTGTAGATACATTTCGAGGGGAGATGTTTTCCAGAGAAGGCCAGCGCTGTTGGTGTTGACTGCCTGGAGCAGTTTGTGAAGCTGAAAGTGTGGCATCAAAGAAGCTTGTATCCCATGCTCTGGTAAAACGTGGTCACCTGGCTAGAGAAGAATGTTCCTGGGTCTTATAATATTACACAGGACAAGAAAAACAAAATGCTTTTGCATTTAGTTAAACCTTGTTCTCTCTGCAAGTCCTCTGCCTAGAGGACATGGTGGCCTCAGAGGGGTTCTTGCTTCTTCTTTCAAGACCATGCCCATTTTTAGGTTCTAGCGGGTAATGGAGAAATTAGAATTTCTGTTATTTTGAAAAAGTAATCAGAAAAAATATAAAAACTATGATAAATTAAATGTAACCTTTTTGGTTTTTAATACTAAGTAAGACAAATATTTTTCTATACATGAACATGTTTCTGACTCTCTTTAATTCTCCATCTTCTCATGACTGCTATTCTCTTGTGCTTCATTTTATAGGGTCTTTTTCCAGTAATCCTTCCATCTTATTAGGTTTTCCTTTCTTTCTTTTTCTCTCTTTTACTCTAGAATCTGTGTTTAATTTTCCAGCTCCCTACTAATATTCTTATTTCTCTTTTGTCAGCCTGGTCTTTTATTTTCTGTCTGTTGTTTCATTTTCTTTCTCTTGGTGCCCTCCTTCATGTACTATTGTACATGGCCTGCTTGTTTCTCCTTTCGGTTTGTTTTATTCTGTTACCATATATTTATGCCTTCTGCTTAAAGCAAACGCACACACATAAAATGAATTCTTTTATTAATTGTAGCTATCTCCCTAATTTCTTTACACTAACTCCACACTGTAATCAGTTTTTTACACTCTAAATTGGCAAAATCCCATTATAATAGTTTCTCCCAATTTTTAATAGAAAATTGAAAGATATTAATTAATTAATTAATTTAAACAAATGAACATTCTTTCCATGTGATAGCTGCTATGTGACATCCCTGGACCAGACATCATTATGTAGGTTCTGTTTAGATTTTGTCCCTTTGCTAACTGTTATTACATTAAAGAAGCCACTCTGAGCCTGGATCTGTTTCCTCATCTGTTAAAGCTAAGAGGGAAGGACGTCCTTGCTACTCTAGTTCTGAGCCTCAGACTTGCCACATCAGAGTCAACTGAGAACTTATTAGGAATAAACATGCTTAGACCTCACCCCACATTTCCTGACTTGGATTCTTTAGTTTTACAAGATCACCAGGTGACCTGTGTGCTCGATAAAGTTTGAGAAGCACAAATTAGATGGTCTGCAGGGTTTTTTCAGCTTTAACTTTGCTAAAAATAAGTGAAAACTTAATATGTGAAAGTGAAAACTGCCTTGCTCACAGGGCACAGTAAAATCACCCCAGAGTCTTAGATGAAATGCCAATGCGTTGGGGTTTTCTCTCAAATCAGCTAATACAGAAACTCTGGCGAGGGCATTTTTTTTCATGTCCCAGGTGATTTTAATGAGCAGACTGAGAACCACTCGGGTCCACTCCTTGAACTTTTACCTCTTCTGATGTTATCACTGCTGCTTTCATCTTGGACGTGAGGTAGGTAATGACTATGAAAAGAGAGGAAATCTAAACTATTTGGTTTTGCCTACTTAAACCCACAAGAATTATTCTGGGGAGGGTCAATGGGTAAGGAGATAATTATTGAAAATGACAATATGCATTTTTATATCATTATAGGAGCAAAAAGCAAGATTTGCTAATTTTTTTCTCAAAACTCACTCAGACTTCTGCTGACAATGGGAGTGTTTATGGCAAGAAGGAAGTAACTCCTGGGAAATGGGGATGGATATTTCAATGTGATGGTTTTATTTCGTTATAGGTTGGTGCTAGTGTTTACTGAGTGAGTATAATTAGCCACATGCTATGATTGGGTTACCAAACATTAAGTTCCAATTTACTTTTGATTATTTCAGATTGTTGAATTCTAGCTGATTTAAGACAAATTGAAACCAAGAAATTTTTTCTAAAACTTCCAATATAGTATTTCTAGTGTAAAAACTGGTGAATATATAGTCGTAAAGCAGTTTGTCACAAGAGCACAAAGTATGACAATACCATCATGAGGAAATTCTTTTATGTTACAGATTTTCAAGTTGGACCTTGAGAAACTGTATTTTTAAAGATTAACTTTACTTTTTTTAAGATTAATTTTTTACTCCAGTGCTCAACAAGAAACACCAGCAAATGATTACATTTTTAGTGATCAAATTATTTGATCAAAATAAAAAGAGTATTTTCCTTAAACGTTTTTTCTTAGTACAGCACCTTCTTTTCTCAGTTTTCATGTCCTGAATTATTTCTGTATCAAGTTTAGCTGAGGAGCCAACATTCTGTCATTGTGGAGGATTTCTGAGGTGTTCCATTGAAGAAGAGAGATATTTAGAATAAGATGTCGTTATGGTCTGTTTCTTGAGTGTTACTCCAGGAAGTTATGTGAGCAGAGGAACACCAATTTGGTGGGACATCTGCCTTTCCCATCATAGAGTTGAACCCCAAGCAGGGTCTTTAGTCAAGGTTGGGCCATCATTTCATCAGGTCTGCAGAGAGTCTGATAGTTATGTGATTCTTATTCCACACATTGCTCGAAATCACGTGAAGACTCAACAAATATTCCCTCACAAGTTTATTCTAGCCCTGGTAAAACTTGTGAAGTAGAAAATTTTCTCTTTAATCGTAGTCTCTCTTGTATTGAAACACTTCTTCCTATTGTTGACATTACTTTGTACCCCTTCTGTCATCTCTTTGTCCTACTCATAAATGCCACCTATGTTGAGAAGTTTTGCAACAGCGTCTTCAAACCACTCTATTACTATTCAATTTTTTTTTTCTGGGTAAAGAAATCACTAAACTAATATATTTTTCTTGTTAACAAGATACCTTTCTTTCATATTGTTTGATATATCTCAGCTTTCTTAATTCTTTTGTGAAGGGGAGGAAGCTGAAATGCTTTCCATCAAAAACTTGACTGAGGCATTCCAGTATGACTATTTTATTTAATTTTGGAGGAAAAAATTCCAAACTATTTCCTGAATCTCACCCATCATTTTAAAAGAAAACAAGTCTACATTTCAAAGCTAACTAAAAGTGTCAAGTTTTCCCATACTCTTCAAGCTTTCTAAGACAAAAATATCTTCCCTAGGATTTCATTTATATAGAATGAGGGTGTGTGGTATTGGGGGTATCTGAGTGGTGCGTGGTGCTGAAATATGGGTTAGGCGTGGAAAACAAGCAAATCAGAAAAACTGTTTTCTTCACGTTCTTAGGATATTTTGTATCTTTCTAAGTCTTTGAAAGCATTATGTCAGATAAAGGTATGTTTTGTGATTTAGGTACATAAAAAAAATAGCGGGTAACTTTGTCTTACCTGTATGTATGTGTATATATAATATATATAACTTATTATCTATATTACTTAAGAATAACACTGAATTTATACACATTAACTTTATGAGCCTGAAATATTTTTGATTCTGTATTATTGGGACTTTCTAAATTCATATTTGTGGCATTTGAGTCAATTAATATGCTAATAGAAAATATAATTAGCTTGAACTAGTGATCTGGACCTACAAACTCCAATGGCATTTAATATAAGTTATTTCTAGTGCTTTTTTTCCCTGAGGCTGCTGCTAAATTGTGGTGTAACCACTTCAGTTAGAACATACTCCAGCCTTATGAAAATTCTCATATCCTCGTTAACACTGTGGAAAATTTAAAGAACAACAAAAGTAGGCTTGGTACCGGTTAGAATGTGATTTCTCCTGAGAGTGTTTGGAATTTGCTGTGGGTTAATGAAAACTTCACTTACTACTCTAGTTCACAAGATTTCTTTCTGGCTGGTGGGATTTTTCCACTATTTCCAGATTGCAGGGGGAAATATAAAGTAATGGACCCAAAGAGTGAAAAGGAAGACTTATTTTTTGTCTAGTTGTCAGATTCAAATATTTGAGTTGCTTGAACTGTTAGCAGAGGAGCTTGTGGAGAGGATGGTCATTTGTTGTGACTCACTCTGTCTCTGAACTAGAGCAAATAAGTTGCCTAACAGGTGTGTCAGGATGAGCTGTCCTATGTTCAGGAGGCTTTTCCACTGAGATAGAAAAGGTAACCTACCTACACTACCTAGTGCTATTTGAAGATATGAAGATATCAGCAATAAAGGCTTCTTGCACATTAATTCCACCTAAATGTTGCAGCTGTAAAGACCCTTCTTCTATTTAGTGTCACTGGTAATGTGCCAGTAGGTATCTGAGAAGACCAAACACTTTTGTTTGTGGATGAATAGATTGGATTGTTTTGCTCTTCACAAGGGCTCTGAAGGGAGAAGACACGAGACAGATATATTTTGCTTGTGGAGTGAGAAGCAGAGTCCAGCACAGGGGATGCAATAAAAAGTTATCAGACCTTGGTAGGTGGTACAGGGAGGGAGACTGGGCAGCTCAGGGCTGCTCTAAGAAACCAATTTTTAGAGAGAGTAATTCTCAATCATTTCTCTGCTCTAATATGCCATAGAAGTATCATGTTCCCTTATCTATAATAGGAACTTCCTATAACACTCCCTATAGAAGTGGTTCTGAGCTGGGGCATAATGGGGTGTCTATCAGATTCTGGGGAAGAGTATAATTTGGAAAAATTATTAGGATCTTGTTTTAGTAAAATTGATAATATTCATGTAATTTTGGGCATCATTCATATAAAGCAGATACTTTTTTTCAAGGTTTAATTTCTTGGTTTTATTAACATTAGGAATGGATAGACTCTGAATTAGTGAGATTGTGGGTCTCCCCCCACCTTTTTTTTTCACTTAAGCCAGTCTTCAAATTCAGTTTACCCTGCTCTTGGTGGAGAATTCCTCACTGGCTATAGGTAGTATCCTTAGAAAGGATAGTGGTGCCATAACTTATATCTTTTCTAAAGCTGTGCTGCAAAATTGGATTTTGCAATGTGCAAGATGAGGGAAAATGTAGAACAAAGGAGGAAAATGGAAGAGTTGAAAATACTGGGAAGGGAATAAATTTGTGCAGAAGAGAAAAGTTCATAAAATGTGGGCAGAGTCAGAAAAGGCTGGCAAGAGGTGAATTGAATCTGAAAAGTACGTGTTTAGTATGTAGATATATAAGATATCCCATGAGGTCTCACAGAGCCCTTACTACTCTTATGGTTAGCCAGTTACCAACCAGTATTTACTAAGCACCTACTATGTGCCAGGCATTGTTGTGAGTGCTAGAGGTATAGCAGTCAATGAGCTGTTAGAATCTCTGCCTTCAAAGAGCTGACATTCTAGTGAGAGTTCTCTTGTTCTCATTAAATTTGCAATACCTATTTATGGCAAAGAAGTTTAAAAGGGAGATGCTTCATGTAAAATATATGATTATTTTGGCAAAACATCCTTGAGGAGAGATTAGGACAGTGGGAAATAAAACACATTGAGTAACATTCTCTTCATTTCCACCTTTCTGTCAGGTCATAGATATAAATTACAATTCTGGCCCTCGTTCACCCTCACATAGCTCTCTGGCATCCTTTCTCATTCTCTGAACATGAGAGGAATGAGGAGGTTATTTGGAAGGTCATTGGTCTGAGGAGTTGTCCTGCTACAGTTACAGGAGAATCTTGAATTTCATCTGGAGAGACTGCAAGGCAGCAGGAGCAAATACACTGTGAGGAGTCAATTGGTGAGCAGACCTCGGAGATGAGAAGCATATGGAAAGCAAACTCCATGATTTGCTTCTTTAAAAAGCATAGGCCATGGATGGATTTTAAATCCTACTCTAAATAGAAGGCTTGTGTAAATGGCTGTTTTCAGGAAAACCAAAGGAACTCAGAATTCTTCAGTGTGCTAAAGAGATGGTGTGGCCTCAAGCAGGGAAGTGAGGAATTCGTTTTGTCTTCTTTCTCAGATATGCATTCTGGAACCCAGCAGGATTTCTGGCTGTGTATCTAGTCCTTGGTGTGCTGTAGACTAGTGTGATTAGCGTGTCACTGTGAATTCTCTCTGACTCAGGGGACTGTCTGAGGAGAATAGGAGCAAGGACCTACATGGGATTGGGTGGATGGGGGACTATTCCTTCTCAATAGATAAGTCTGAGAAGCTGTGGTTCAGGGTCCTCACTACTCAAATGTGGTCCTGGAGCTCGACATATACAATCTCAGATCCCACCCCAGAATCAGGTTAGACATGCAGTACTGGCCTAGGCAATGCACTTTCCTCTCTCATCTTTCTGCACCTCTCTCTCCCTACTGTCCCCCATCCCTACTGGCTACTCTCAGGAATGGCATTGATAGGGTCCTGAGTGAGGGAGTAGGTTGCAAGCATTCAGTTCTTCTTTATTCAACTAGGACTCCAAGCCCAGAAGAGTGTAAGTCACAGTAAACAAAGGGACAATCTCATCTCAGATGCATTTAGAGTCTTTGCTGGTTGAACCTCAGGAAACCCAGAAAAAGCCCCCAGACATTTTAGGGTGTGAATTATTTTGAATCTGTACTTTGTCACATCTATTTGGCTGCCATGACCTTCAATTTACCAAAATATAGAAACTTCATTATGGCATTCTATCCATATGATGAGGAAAATGCTGATGTTTTTCTCAATCCCAGGCCCCTAAAGCAATACTATCCCCCAATGCACTTTCCTATATAGCACTTTACACAAAAAAATAAATCAAAATCTTGATTCCTTGAAAGTTAATATGGATGAAGTTTCCCTTCTTGTAAAATAGAAATAATTTCAAATACTTTTGATTATCACAAATCTCTTGAGTAGACGTCAAAACTCTTCAAAGTTCTATCTAGCCAAAGAGGTTTCCTCCTGGGTCTATATCCCTACCTTGAATGGTCCTGCCCTTTTAGTTCTTTATGGGTGAAAGGTAAAGCCAGCTTTTCAACTTCATGCTATAATTGTGGGGGTTTGAGGGTGGTGATGGTGGGGGAGGGGAACAGTTAGGGAAAAGAAACAGTGAGAGAGCAAGAGCACATTGAGAAATAAGAATTAGAGACGGAGAGTGAAAGTAATGAAGCACTCTTGTGAATGCAGCAGCAGAAGAACAGATAAGTAACTTCTTACAGGACATCGTAGCAAAAGGAGTCTATTATAATGTGCAAGGTTGAGGCAGCTTTCTCAGATTGGCTTCAAATTATTCAATCATAATATTAACATATTACCTTCACTCAGTAGGACACATATATTGAAATGTTCTATATCATTGACTACTTTTCCTGTGTTTATCAACCCTTTTGTCTCAAACTCAACCTACGTCTTCTGTCAAGAATAAGGCAGTTTTTAGAAGTAAAGCAAGGTAGAGAAGTATGAGACCTTACTATAAGGAGATCTATTTTGAAGTTAGTGTCCAGGATCTAATCCAGTCTTACACACTTGGCTTTTTTTTTTGAAATGGGTTTAATAAGTTTTGTGTGCATGTAGGGACTTTTTTTTATTCCTAAGTTCTTGGCTTCATTGAAAAGTCAGTTGAAGAGCCAAAATACCATAGAGGCTGACCACTTTTGTAGTAGGAGTTAGTTTATCTTGTGGTTGGGACTGAAAGAGAAAAACTTAGAAATGCTCCTCCACCAAATCTGATTTAGCTGATTGCTAGGTTATCTAAATCAATTTGAAAACATTGAATAAGCATTATTTAGACAGTAAAGGCAATAAAATTTTCCTCAATTGTGTCTGCTCTTATATCTGGCTCTCAGGCTGACTGCTATTATGGTTTCTTTCACTCCTTCCTGAGGAGCCTGAGGAGTTAACATAATAGAAAAGGAATTTCACTTAGTTACCATCCAAAAGCATGAACAATGAAGTGTTTTTGGATGGTAACTAGGTGGTAACATCAACTCATATATTTTTATTCAAGTTAATACCTCATAGACTCCTTGTTGTCATATTTTATTCTAGGGAATTTTTAGAACTGAAATTAGCCTAATGACTTAGCAGTGACTTTTATAAGTGTCTCTTGAAGTGAAGTTTTGGTACTAAATGCCCTGAAAATGATTTGACTGTAAATATTAATGAGATTTGTACTCACTGTTGTTTCTCAGAAAGATAGCCTCGGCCTCTTTTCTCCTTCCTCTTGTCCTCTCAGAGATTAACTGAGGAAACCTCTTTAAAAGTATTTAGTTTGGGTTAAGAAATAACATTACTAAATAAGTTTCGGTGGGCGGTGTGTAATCACTAAAGGCCAATTTGTTTTGGAAGCAGGAATTAACACCTCTCCTCTTGTGAAAAATAAAATTGGTACAAGACCTTAAGTAACTAGAAATGATGGAATTTAGAGTAAACACTTAAGCAGAAGAGGAGAGGGCTAGAGAGAAAGCAATGCTGAGTTGGCTTGTGCTGCTAGCCCCTGGTTAAGTATCTTTTCCTCTTGACTTGGAGAAGTTAAAATACTAGCACAATTCAATGTAATCTGCCCCCTTCACCTCAAAAGCCAAAGAATTATTAAAGAAAAAGAATCCATTTGGCTCAGCCATTATACATGACTCTAGGGTTCTTGGAAATAAACCACAAATCAGCTCTGGAAACAGAAAACTAATCCAATTGACCACTTGAGGGAGGTGGTGGGTTATCTTATTTAGAGAAAGGAATCCAGTTCTTTTTTTAATAATGTGCACTTTTAAGAACTTTGAAAATCTCCTGTGACCTGTGGATAAAAAGAGGTCACAGGAATCCAGACAATAGCCTTTTCTCCATTTGGATCCATTCTCTAATTTTCCTATTAAAGTAAAGGGAATAAAATAGATTTACTGAACTCTTGTGAGGGTCTGGTTGATGGATCACTTTAAAATGAGAGAAAGAGGCAAAAGTATGGTAGTTTATTTTCACAAATCAGTTTTAGTTTTTTTTTCTATGAAATAAATGAATAAGCAGCCCATTAAAATGGTTGTTACAATTCTTCTTTTTAATTGTTTACTCTATTAAGGTGACAATACTTGACAGTTTGATATATGAACAATGTTCACTTGCCTGACATAAACATAAATTATAGCATGAGTATGTGATGATCCTTCAACCCTCATTCATTCATCCAGGTTAAATGTCAAATTTGGAGAGAAATCAAAATTAAAGTTACATTCACCTAGACTCCAACAGCTGTTTCTTCTTGTTTAATGGTGGTTGAAGAAAAGTTAGCTAAGATGAAGGGTAAAATGGGTCAAGTCCAGCAAAGCCATTGTATTTCATCAGAGACAAGATGGGAAATCAAATCATTAAAGCTAGCCAAGTACTAACACCATTGGTTCACTGATTTCTTTTTTCCTAGGTATCATAAAAAATACTTGAACATGGGTTCATTCCTCTTAGGTTAAATGCAGTATTACGAATCAAAATTCTCAGAGGGATTGGAGGTAAAATGATGATAGAAACAGAAATTTTAATTAATTTTTATTTTTATTAATTTAATGCAGATGTATAGTGTTTAGAGTTAAATAGTAGTATAAAATATATAATGAAAAACAGCGGTTACTTGATTAACCACTTGTTATCCTCAACTCTTGATGCACAAATGAAACCACTTTCAATTTGTTGAGCTATTTCTTTTGTCATATAACTCCAAATGTCTAAATGACATGTTTATATTGTACTTTCTTGTATATGAATAATTAAGCTTTAGATATTTTCTACTGTTTTCATTTATAGGAGAAAAGAATCCAGCCTATCAACTTTCCTCATACCACTTGACATATACTTCCTATTTCTTCATCTCCTAAATATAGTCAAATCATCATTTCTAGTTTAACCTGTGTTTGATGTTAACTTTATTATGACAAAATAAATGCTGTGCATAGCTGAGCTAAGCAGGGTGCTCTGAACTTTCTTTTGAACTTCGTGTTTTTCTAAATAAAAAATTGAACCATTTTTTATTAACTTATTTTTATGTACTTAGTACCGATTCATCTTCCAAATCTTAGAAAGAAGTATACAACCCTTCTCAATCCAGTCAAATGTGGGTGATCCATCAGTTTCATTTTTTGAGTATCCATCCCTTTATCCCCCCAAGCTCTCTGGCTGCCTTCTCAAACCACAGCTTGTTCTCTACGCCTACAGCTAATCTCCTGTCCTAGGTCTTCCTTTTACTATCAAATGGGAGATTCTCTTTATCCCTTTCTCTTTATCCCTTCACCTTTCTCCTCTTTTCTGAATCACACACTCTTCAGGTTTATTCTCTTCCCCCTTCCCCCCCGCCACCCCCCGCCCACCCCAGAATTCATCCTCCATTTACGTCCTAAGAAAAGCTGAATGGGTGGAAAATTTCTTTTTTTTTTTCTTCTATCTTTATATTTTATTGAAGCTTGGCTGGGTATGGTATTTTGGATGGAAATTATTTTCCCTCAAATTTTTAAAGATGTTTTATCACTTTCTAGCTTTCACTTTGTTTTCATGAAGTGTAATGTCGTTTTAATTACTAATCCTGAACACAAGATTTACTTTTTCTCTCTGGTAGCTTTTAGGATCTTTGCTTTATTTCCGATGTTTGGAAATTTCACGTGCGCACACACACACAAATACAAATGTCCTGTTGCTTCTTATTTATTGTGCTGAAGACTTAATGAGACTTTTCAATCTGGAAACACATGGTTATTTTTTATTTATTTGATAACTTTTCCCTTTATTTTCTCTGTTCTCTCTTTCTAGAACTCCCAGTAGTCAGATATTAGACCTGAATCAAATTATTCAAATTCTTTTTATTCAAGCTATTTCTCAAATCTTTCTCCTTTTGTTTCACTTTCTGGAACACTTCTCTATGTTATCTTCCACCCTTTCTGTGGAATTGCTTTTAACATTTTTTTTTGTTATATTTTTCAATTTCAAGAGCCTTTTTATGTCCTCAGAATACTCCACATTAAAAAAGAAAACCCACATAGCATTCTTTTTGTTTCTCATAAGATGTAACAATACCTTCTTTTGGCACTCTGTAGATATTTATTACAATTTCTCTGACAATTTTGTGGTGGATGTAGAGATACCACCGAGGTCCCCCTTCAAGAAAAGACTTATTTTACCCTACTCCTGGGAGTGCTTGGGGAGAGAATCTTCAGCTGTGAGCTCTTCAAGGATCACCTCAGCTGCAGAGAGCCGCCTCACCGCAAATCATCCCCTCTTTCTGTAATGGGCCACATACAATTAATGTTCCATGTGGGGTATGAATACTTAGCCATCTTGGTCAAACTTGGGACAGCTCTGAAGGGCTGTTCTAGCCCCTGAGACTGAAGCTGAGGCTGTCGTGGTGGCACCCTTGCAGCTTCACATCTCCCCCTGCCTACTTCTACTGTTGGTCCCTTCAAGGACACTCCCTAGTAAACATCCTGCACACTTAACTCCATCATGGAGACTGCCTCCCAGAGAAACAAAGCTACAACTGTTTTTTTCTCCATCAATATATCTGTTTGTCCTAAATTACCTTTATTCTGCTTATTCATTTTAGATTTTCACTTCCATGCTACAGGCTTTCTATCTGATTTTATCTGAAAGCAAAATTGAGTGGAAGCTTAAATATGTGTGGCACACTCTTCCTTACAGTCAACAGGTAGAAAAAGGTGGCAAACCAGCTGTTTCTTTGGTGTCTGTAGGTCCTTTCTCTTGGTCTCAGGCAGTTTCTCCTCCTTTCTCCTGCTTGGAGAGCATAACCTGGCTAGCGGCTTTCTGGAACCTAGTGGAAGAAAGAATTGGCAGTCCATTGTTAATATGAACATTTAAATTGAATACTGTAGATTTTTAGTGTGAAATCTCAGCCTCTATTTCAGCTGTGCCTGGCAAACCTACTGAACATCTCTGTTTCAAACTCTAGAGAATTCTCTTCACTCTTATTTTCTACTCGAGTAATCTCAAAGTATGTGGGATTGAGAATTGACTTGGAACATCTAACTTTTCTTTATACGAAATTTTACCCAGGTACTTTGTTATCAGCTCTCCTATCATTCAAATATAACTTCTAATACTTGATCCTTTCTAGAGATCTGCAGTAGAAATCATGTTGCTTCTCATGGACCTCCTTCCACCCTATGAAGGCTTAGAGCTTTCTCCTCTCAGCCATCAACTTTTCACCTTCCAACATTTTGTTGATATTGCTCACCTGCTGTAGTCTCTGCTTCCATTCTCTTTGTTCATATGGGTTCAGATCTCTTTTTTTTTTCTTTATTGTTGTTTAAGTGGAGCTTGGAAAACAATAGGGTATACACATGGGCTTTGCATGAACTAATTTGAATCTATCAGGATAGTCTTATTATATCAACTCAACCACATGTGACAATGTCAATCCTGTCCTCTTTTTAGAAATACATTCTTGTTGGCTTCCAGGACAACACAGTTGTCTGATTTCTTCTGGCTTTGCTGGCTGTTTCATTCTCATAATATGCTTTTAAATCTCTAATTTCTTTAAAGACAAAATTAGTATTAAAAAAAATCAAAATTGAACAGTTCTACTAAATGATATTAACCAGGATAGGTATCCTTAGATGACACAGCTGAAGGACTAAATGCCAGATTTTGTGTATAGCAAAGAATAACTATAAGACAATTCACAAATCAAAATAAAGCACATCTCTTTTCAAAGGTATTCATTTACCATGTAAGTGAAAATGAGTTTAAAATTTCTTTTTTTTCTGAAATATTGTGAAATTCAAACACTTTTAATATGAACACATTTTAATTTACCGAGTTATAATAATTAAGAAAGAAAAACTTTAAAAACACACAAATCGAGATTCACGTTTTTACTATTTCTTTTCAGTTATAGACTACTTCTATGAACTATAGAACTTTGTCAAAAAACATTTTCTATACTAGAAAGGGCAGCAGCTTTCTTATAAACTTTGTAATGAATAAGAATCAATATGCTTGAATCACTACTAAAAATACAAACCTACTTTGTTAAAATAGAATACTATGTAATAAAGTGATTTAAGATATTTTGGAATGAAATAGGAAAAAATGTAACTTTATAAAAAACATCAATGATTATATTTCTTGATCACTGACCCATGAATTTTTTTTCAGAAATATTTTATTTGGTCATTTTAGGTAATCTATATAGATTACCTATTGTGAATATGTAGTAAGTATTTAAAAATATATACAATTACATTTTATGCCTTTCAAATTGAACTTTGTACCAGAGAGCTAGATATTCTATACTAAATACATTTTCCTTAAAATTCAAACCATAGAAATTGTTGTCATTAGCTAAGTAAACCTGATCTTACTTTCACTCATTGGGTGGTTTATCATGTTTACAGCAAGAAAACATTTGGCAAGAACAATTATGTGTTAAACTTATACACAAAGTATTTCTTAAAATGTTAGTCCTTAAATTGATTAATTTAGAGAATGTAACAAGTTTAGGTCAGAGCTATAACATATAGAAGCAGGAATGATACACCTGCTTTTAATACAATCATAAAATTCATGAGTAGTTGTCTATTTTTCTTCAACAATTATGTAGGCATGTGGTGATATGGGTCTGAGACAGGTGCCAGTGCTTCAGTCACTTGGTCACACAGTTCTATGGTTTATGAGTCATGGGAATTCCTTGTCTTAATCTGACTGCTAAAGCTCTGTCCTATTGTCTTTTCATGTAACAGAAACATGGCTCAAATGACAAAGCCCAACTAATTACAAAACCCAATTTAACGGTTTAAAGCGCAAAGGGCATTTCCTAAGCAGTAAAATCTTTTGTTTGGAAAATTTTAAACAAATCAAATTTTACTTTATGTTTTATTATTTACGTAATAAGTATTTACAAGAACACAATTTCTCAAGCTTTAAACTGCTCATTGTTCCATAAATAGGACACACATTTAGAAAGATTCTTTTTTAAAGAAATATTTTAGTGATTACCTCTAGCTCAAAACATAAAACTCTTTTAGTGCTTGATGTTACCGGAATTTTGCCCTGGATTATTTTTTGAATCTTCTCTGTAAGGTTAATAATAGAACTGTTCTCATCTTCAATTACTTCTTTGAATTACTACTTTGAACTTAGGTTTTGTGTCTGGGTGAAATTTCCCTCTGGCGTAGTGACTGAGCTAGTAGAAATGTCTCATCTAAATCCTGTATCTTCTTTTTGTTAGAAAGGTTCATAATTCAAAGGCCTAATAGTTTAAGTGCATGTGATGACCTATAGTCCCATTCCTGTCCCTATATTTGAATTCCCCTGACCATTGTCTTGCTAAGTATTATCACCCAATTTCTGTTTGGTTGATTCCAGTGATGGAGAAATTTGTCTAGTGTAGGCATCTTGAGTCATGCTTGGGTCATTATCAGCTATTTTCATCTTAATACAGATTCCTACCTATCAAAGTGCTTTGTAAGTTGGACCATGGAGCAAGAAGACTTATCCTTAAAAGGTTCAGGAATGTAAATTGACCAAGGTGAACTCTGACCTAAAAGAGAAGGGCACCATTGTTCCAGTGGGGTCATGATTGTGGTAGTTAATAGAAAATATCGTCAGCCATGTGGACTCTGGGAGTGGAGAAGGCAGTGTTTCCCAGGACTGGGACTGATGTCAATACCTGTGAGTTGAGAATGTTTGGGATCTAGCCTCTTTTCAGGAGAACTGAGGCAACTGAGACAGCTTACTGAGCCAAAGTTCTCACTACTCTTATTTTCTTTCCTTCACTGATTTCTTTATTTTAATGACTTTTTTTTTTTTTTTTGTCAATACTTAGAGGTAAGGAATGCAATCTGCTAAGAACGTAGCAAGTCATTCTGTCAGACAACAGATAGTCTAAGAGCAAGCTCCTTGGGGTAAGGAGGGAAAGTTAGAAGAAATGAAGGACAATTCCTATTATTCATGAATTTACAAACTAATGAAAATAAGAAAGGAGACAACTCATAAATAAAGCATATAAAACATGAAAGCTTTTATAACTTTATATAATGAAGTGTTACATACTGACACAGACTCTAGAATATACAGGTTCATCAAAGTGGAATGGGTTGAGAAACTTTCTACAAAAGAGAAGCAAAGAATATGATTTTTAAGGATTGGGGGGAAACTTTGCTGGGAAGGAAAAGATTTTGTTTAGAGAGGTAGAAATATCTTTGGATAATCTTCAAATCCCCACAGAGCAGAAGGGTTAAATAAGTTTATTTATGCCCAGTGCCTGGCTGTCTTGATCTTGCTTCCTTCCCTTTTCTTCCACTTCCTAGTTGTCTTTTCCTCAAGAGAATTTAGACTCTCCCTACCTTGTTGAAGGCCACCAGCAATCTCTTGTTCGTGCACTCTTTTTGTCATCTCCTCTTACGCAATCTGTGCTTGAGAAATGTGTGGCTGCTGAAGTCATCCTCCCCGTCCCCCGTCCATAGTATAGCTCCTCTGCTGAGTAAGCGCCTGCTCTTGAGCACCTGCAATGTGGCAAAACCTTTCCTCCTGACTTGAGAGTGAGATGGAGATCACTACCTTCATTCCCGGTGCAGGTAGGCAGACAATTTTAAAAATTCACTCTTATAGGAATCATGTTTAGGACTCTTAGTACTCTGGGGATGTCCTAAGCTGAGAGTGACTTTGTCCAAAAAATGAACTGAATCAATGTCTGTGTCTTTTAACCCTCAGATCACCTTTGTTATTTTGCAATCTCTGCCCAGTCATTAGGTATCAGCCTGGCTGCGTCCACTGAGCGTGCCTTTATATAGACTGTAATTAAAAAGCCAATTTCAAGCCCGTTTTAACTGGAGCCATTGTCCTTCATATAAGTGGGACTACACCTGCCCCCTACAGCGAGGTGAGGTTTATGACATTAGAAAGCCTTAACAAATAGGAAATTCACACCCGCCCCTTCTCCCCCAAACACCACTCACCCACACACTGCAGGCTTCCTGGACTGACTGATGACATTTCCTAATATAGCTGGGGTAAGATGACTTATTTTGAAAATAGAATTAAAACTTTCCCTTTTTAGGAGCAAGCACCACTTTGGCAACACTGTCAGCCCTAAGCACATTAGTTCTCGTGGTCAAAACATTAACAGGGTGCTTTGTTAACAAAATGTTCAGGTCATGATAAGGCCAACAAAGGAACCGTAAGACTTTATGAGCTGAGTCTTTTCAAATAGTACTTCAAGTCAAAAGTCCTGAGAATAAAACCTTCTCCTGTAAACAGGGCCCAAATGAGCTGGAGTGAAGGTTTTCATGAGTGAGCAGAGGTGTCAGGGTGTCACATGGACTGAAATAAGCCACCTCATGAAAAGTGGGAAACGATTGATAGGTCCACAAAGTGCACAGCTCTCTGAAACTTTCCAGTAAAGGATCTGAGATAGGCTCACTAATTAGCCTTCTCTGGCAGTGTGTGTGTGTGTGTGGTGGGGGGTTGGGGGTGGGTGGGAGCCCTTTAAAGAGGTCCCAGGGAGTGCTGAGTGCTGGGCAGTTTATTCACGTGCTCTTGAACAATGGCACTGGACAGGGAATTGAAATAAGATCCTGTGAGCTCCAGGGCACCTGCTCTGGGGAGATATCTTTATAAATCCTTCCCTGACCCTAAACTCTGATTACTTTCCTAGTCTACCACCTCAGCATTTTAAACAAGAATTCTAGATTAATTTTCAGTGTTTACACGGTACTCTGTATTTGTAATGAGAGAGAGGGAAGGAGAGAGAGGAGAGAGGAAGGAGAGGAGGTAGTTTGGGGATGGCTGATGCTGGCAACCTGAGTAAGAGGCACCTTTAGTCCTCAGTGCAAGTCCCAGCTCTAACTTTATGTTATTAGATACTTATAAAACCTCTCTGAGATTCTATTTGGTCATCTGTAAAGTGAGGGAATTAGACAAGATATCACTTTGATTTTGAAAACTGTAATAATAACTTACATTTATTAATGTCCCAGGGCCTATGTGAGTTTATAATAATTCTTGAAGTAGGTGTAATAGAAAACATTATCTCTGTCTCAAAGAGTATTGTGAGACTCAGGGCAGTAAACTGATTAACTTATAAATCACAGGTGAGAACTCAGGCCTTTGATTTCTAGTTTTTCTATACCTTTCAAATTTCAAAAATTGTAATTTAAAGTCTAGAGTTCTTTGAATTAAGCACTTGAAGGCAGGAAGAGCATGCTATGTATCAATTCTGTATTTACTACATAGATACTGTGAATCTGGCTTTAATTCTCCACAGCTTAAATATTGCTCACAGAAGCTTTTAGGAGCTTAGGTGACAATGTTTGTACTTTGAAGTTCAGAGCAATAATAAAAGTTACACTTTTTTTAAACTACTACACTGTGCCAGGATCATTACATGTATGATCTCACTTTTTGTAATTTTATTTTTAGTAATTTTTAATTTTCAATTACAGTTGACACACAATATTATATTAACTTCAGGTGAACAACATAGTGATTAGACATTTATATAACTTATGAAGTGATCACCTGATGATTCTAATACCCATCTGACACCATACAGAGTTATTACAACATTATTGACTACATTTCTTATGTTATACTTAATTTTCCCTTGACTATTTTGTAACTACCAATTTGTATTTCTTAAACCCTTCTCCATTTTCACTCACCCTCCCAACCCTCCTCCCATTGGGCAACCATCAAAATGTCGTCTGTATCTATGAGTTTGTTTCTCTTTTGTTTATTTTGTTCTTTAGATTATACATATAAGTGAAATCATAAGATATTTGTTTTCTTCTATCTGACTTATTCCCCTCAGCATAATACCCTCTAGGTCCATCTATGTTGTTGCAGATGACAAGATTTTATTCTTTTTTTTTTTATGGCTGAGTAATATTCCATTGTATATGTACCACCTCTTGTTTATCCACTCATCTATTGATGGACACTCAGGTTACCTCCTTACCTTGGCTATTGTAAATAATTCTGCAAAGAACATATATAAATAAATACACATGTCCCTTCAAAGTAGTGTTTTGAGGTTTATTTGGATAAATATCCAGAAGTGGGATAACTGGGTCTTTCTTTGTCTTTTGTTATAGCCTTTGTTTTAAAATCTATTTTGTCTGGCATAACTATTGCCACCTCTGCATTTCTTTTTTCATTTTTATTTTCATGAAATATCATTTTCCATTCCTTTATTTTCAGTCTGTGTTTGTCTTTTGATCTGAAATGAGTCTCTTGTAGGCAGCATATTTAAGGATCTTGTTTTTTTATCCATTAAGCCACTCTATATCTTTTGATTAGAACATTTAATCCATTTACGTTTAAAGTAATTGATAGATATGTAGTTGTTTTCATTCTATGATTCATAGTTTTGATCTTTTTTCTTCTTCTTCTTAAAGAAGCCCCTTTAATATTTCTTGTAATACTAATTTGGTGGTGATGAACTCCTTTAGCTTTTTTTGTTGCTGTTGTCTGGGAAGCTCTTTTTCTGTCCTTTGATTCTAAATGGTAGCTTTGCTGGGTAGAGTAATCTTGGTTGTAGGTCCTTGCTTTTTGTCACTTTTAATATTTTGTGCCAGTCCCATCTGGTCTACAAAATTTTTGTTGAGAAATCAGCTGAGAGTCTTATGGAAGCTCCCTTGTAGGTAACTAACTGCTTTTCTCTTGCTGCTTTTAAGATCCTCTCTTTATCTTTAAACTTTAGCATTTTAATTATGATGTGTCTTGGTGTGGACCTCTTTGGATTCACTTTGTTTGAGACTCTCTGTGCTTCTTGGGCTTGTATGTGTATTTCCTTTGCCCAGTTAGGGGAGTTTTCTGTTAATATTTCTTTCAATAGGTTTTTCAATTCCTTGCTCTCTCTCTTTTCCTTCTGGTATCACTATGATGTGAATGTTGGTACACTTGATATTGTCCCAGAGGCCCCTTAAACTATCTTCATTTTTTGAAATTCTTTTTTCTTGTTGCTATTCTGATTGGATGTTTTCTGCTACCTTATCTTCTAACTTACTGATTCGATACTCTGCTTCATCTAATCTACTGTTATTTCCTCCTAAGATATTTATTTCAGTTATTGTATTCTTCATTTCTAATTGGTTCCTTTTTATGTTTTTATCTCCATTTTTAGGTTTCCTTTCTCTTTATTGAAGTTCTCACTGAGATCATAAAGTGTCTTTATGACCAGTGTTTTGAACTCTGTGTCTGGTAGATAGCTTGTTTTCCTTTGTTTAGTTCTTTTTATGAAAATATGTTTTATTCTTTCATTTAGGATGTGTTTCTTTGTCTCCTCATTTTGGCTTCCTCCTTGTTTTTGCTTCTTTGTATTAGGTAGAGCGGCTATCTCTCCTGGTCTTAGTAGAGTGGCCTTATGTATTAGATGTTCTGTGGAGCCATTGGCGTAGTCTCCCTGATCACCTAAGCTGAGTGTTCCAGGTATGTCCCTTGTGTGGGTCACATGTACCTTCATGTTGTAGTTGAGCCTTGGCTGCTGTTTGCACATCAATGTGAGGGATTAACCCTTAGGCTGATTGGTTGTCAGGATGGGCTCTGACTACAGTGGAGGAGCTATTGTGCAGGGGCTGACCCTATGGAATAGGATTTGCTTTAGCAGGGCTCTGGTGCCTGCCCAATCTGCCTTTTGGGTATGTTATTTTTAGAGGAGGTAGGGTGGTGCTCTGGTGTGGTCTGAAGGTGACAACCAGGTGTGTTGGTTCTGCGGCCTCTTCAGAGGGTCTCTGTTGTAGGCCAAGATCAGCCACTGTCTGTGCCCTGCATGAGGCTACTTGGTATGAGCAACAAAGTGATCTGCAGATGGTTACCACTTGTACTGGGCTTGGCGGTACCTGGGAAAAACTAAGCTGAATACTGAGGCCAGCTGCCACTAGTGCTGGAGTTAGGGCTGCTTAGTAAGAGGTACAGGGCATGCTGAGGCCAGATGCTACTTGTCTGGGGTTTGTGAACCTTTAAAAAATTTTTGAAAAGTCCTCAGCATGAGCCAAGATAGGCCATTTGTATGGCAAAGCTACTGGAAGTGGCTTGGGTGGGACCACAGGTTAAATGGAGTAGGGTCTCAGGGAATCATCAGGGCAGGAAAAAAGGAGTTAGCTAGATTGATGGAGACTCCAATATGGTGCCTGCCTGTGTTTCTGCATGCTGGGTTGAGGGAGGGCTCAACAAAGAAACAATGGCCTTTGCCAACACTTCTGTGTAGGAGGAAGCTGCCCCTCTAGCCCTCGCCCTGAAGCCAGACAATTCAGTTCCTCCCCATATGTCCTTGGCATCTTTCACACTACTGTCCTAGTACTGGAGTTCAGAGCAAGTGTGTCTGTCAGCAAGCAAATCTGTGCACAGGCCCTTTAAGAGGAATGCCTAGGACTCCAGCAGCCCTCTGTCTCACTCAGTCATAATCTCCACTTATTTTCACAGCCAGAAGTTCTGGAGAATTCTCTTCCTAGCACTGGACCCTGGCCTGAAAAGCTTGGTGTGGGGCTTGGACCCTTTGCTCCTCAAGAGGGAACTCTGCAGCTGAGATATCCCTCCTGATTTTTAACTGCTACATATGGGTGTGGGACCAGCCTGTTCAGCATCTCCATCCTTCCTACCAGTCTTAAGGTGTCTTCTTCTGTATGTTCTTAGTTATAGGACTTCTGTTCAGCTAGACTTTAGGTGGTGATTCTCAACGATGGTCGTTCTACAGTTTAGTGGTAATTTTGATGTGGTTGTGAGAGGAGGCAAGCATAGCATTTACCTGCTCTGCCATCTTGACCAGAAGCTTATTGTTACTCATTTTAAAGGTGAAGAACCTGGAGCTCGATGGCAAATCACATAGCCAATATAGTAGAAATGGGATATGGACTAAAGTTGTCTTTTTCTCAAGATGGCCAGTCATTTGTCTCTTTGACTTTCTCTCTTTCTCTGTACATATTTTTTCTCAGTGCTTCCTCCAGGTCAGAATTCAGAATCTTCTGGCTCTCTGAATTGGAGGTGGGGTGGGGGAGGGGAAACAAACAAATAAAAAACAGCTATGAAGCTGAACATGACTCTCCAGTAGTGTTGCTATGGAGAAGTGTTTCCTCAAGAATAGGCTGTATAGGGGGAAGTGGAACCATACATAGCTTCAGAAAGAATTCCTTTGCCTCAAAGCATGACACAGGTACAGCTGCCTGTTAGGGATCAAGCAGAAAGGAGTGATAGACATTCCAGTGGCAATCAGTGAGGACCGATGTTCAAGAGTTGGGTCCCTCTCCCTGTCTCAATACACTGGCACAAGGACGTACCCTGTACCACTATTCTAGAGGGTGGTCTTCTGGAAGTTTAAGGTTTCATTTGTGTTTAGAATGGAATGAGGGCTTAAAGTCAGAAAAGAATTCAAGTTATAGAGATTAAAATTTTAATTTCTAGCATACATATTCGGGATTATAGACTGAGATACATATTTTCTCTAGAGGATTCATAGTACTTTACGTAGAGATGAATGATGGAGAAATTGAGAAACCGTTCAGTGCCCTATATTTCAGGCCCCTGAACTCAAAAGAACACATTGCCATAGGATTTAATACTCTGTTGCTGTTTTGGATAGCAATTACTGGCCATCTCTTTATATTACTGTTGTAAATTTGATTTTCACTGGTTTATTATTTCATTTAACTTAATATAAATTATAAAGTTATTTGACTCTATAGTTTCATAAGAGTTATAAATATAAAATACTTATCCCTGGTTTTATATTTGCACACATTTAAGCAACATTATGTATATCTGATATTAACATTAAGGTTTTTGAGATTATTTCTTTCTTCGTGGTTGAAATTGAGGAACAACATTCTTATTCAAAAAAGTGATTCTAATTATAGTTGTCGAAGGTCAAAAGAGAGAAGAAAACATGATAGGTCAGAGGTGAGGTATGTGGGGGCAGCCCCTGGAAATGGGTCACCTTTCTTTCTGTATTCAAAATATTCTGCAGATAACTTAGATTTGCTTTGAAATATTTATTTGGTAATAAAGATTTATTTTTAAGTGAAAAGTAAAGTCTGTGGGACTGGCTTAGATAAGCTGTTATGGTCAGCAAAGTTTATTTTTACTCTTTCAATCTTATTCAGGGTTCCATCCCCAATCTCCTCTTGACTCTGCTTTGTGGGGACCGTTCACCTTCTGGAATGGTGAGCCATAGTCTGTTGAGAAGCCAGGCCTCCTCTGTGTGTCCTAGCCCCCAGGATATGCTCATCCACCCTAAAAATAAATATTGCATGTCTGCTGAGTCTGTGCATTCTAAAGGAGAGAGCACTTGTTTTCTCTTACCGATATGCTTTTCTAATTTAAAATCATTCTCCTATTCTTCAGTACTTAGTTTTCCTATGTAATGTTCTTCTAGTCTGTTGCTTATTGCTTCATAGGGTAAAAAGTTGCTGACATAATCAGTGAGACCACATTTTAAGGTAGTAGCTTCAGTTTAATTAGCCCTTCATAATGACATGTGTATTCTGAAAGAGGCTTCCTAAGAAAATGTGTTACTCCCAAAGATTGATTTCAATTGTGAGATTTTAGATCTTATGATTTTCTTGTGATTTCATGAGGCCTTTTCATGGCTAACCAAATACCTTGGTAGAGGCAGCTTACTGGTTTGTAAGATAGAGGACAGAGCATCTCTGCTTATTTTGGTTTGACTATTAAAGCCATTTATATACTGGGCACAGAATAACTAACTATACCTTTAATTTCATTTCCTCTTACTTAAGCACGAAGCAGGGATTTCTTCATTAAATTGTGAAAACATATCGCTTTAGGATCAAAAAGAATATTTAAATGAAATTTCAAAAATAAGTAATCTACTAGTTTAATTGAATTCCTAGAAATGTATAATGATACAAGAAGTAGAACATTGAATTAAAAGCTACACCAAAATTGAAAATGTATATACCTTTGACCTAGCAATTGCACTTCCGGGTATTTATCCAAAGAAAATCAAAACAATAATTTGTAAAGATCTATGCACTCCTATGTTCATGGCAGCATAATTTACAATAGCCAGGATATGGAAGCAAACTAAATGCCCATCAACAGAAGACTGGGTAAAGAAGTTATGGTTCATATATACAATGGAATATTACTCAGCCATTTAAAAAAATGAAATCCTACCATTTGCAATGACATGGATGGATCTAGAGGTTATTATGCTGAATGAAATAAATTAGACAGAGGAAGATAAATACCATATGATTTCATTTATATGCAGAATCTAAGAAACAAAAAGGACAAACTAATCAAAACCAGACTCACAAATATAGAGGACAATCTGGTGATGGAGGGGTTGGGGGCCTGGGAGAATGGGATGAAGGGTTAAAGAAGTACAAATTAGCATTTGATAGATGGTCACAGAGATGGGGAACACGGCATAGGGAATGCAGTTAGCATTAATGTAATCACTAGATGGAGAGCCAGAGGAGAGAAAGAGCAATTAGGGGGATCATTTTATAAACTACATAAATGTCTAACCAATGTACTGTATACTTGAAACTAATAATAAAATAAAATTTAACAAAAAGCAAAAAATTAAAAAAATAAATAAACATACACCAAATAATGACTTTGTAAAAGAAAGCAATGTAATATTTTGTTGCATCTTTTAAAATGTGTACAAAATTGACTTGACTACTGACAAATTACAATTTAATATCACCTTAGGAAAATGACCGTTTTAATAATATTGACTGAGAAATTATACCCTGGTAGATTGCAAAACTATCTTTTTTTTGCTATCTAGGCATCTTTCAAATATGTTGTAGGAATTTTGTTACATATTTCCATAGATATACCTAATGGCTAATCACCTTTTTCCTTGATGTTATATTTGCTGATACAGTTTCAAATTCTACATTTAGCTCTTTGAATGTGCCCTTCATTATTGTTTGTTTTCTGATTACAAGAGCTCATGGACTGTTAGATAAAATTAATAAAAAAAAAATACCCTGACTTTTGAATTTCAAGAATAAAAGAAAGATGTATCCATCTAGTACAAAAGTCAACATCCTTTCATGGTAAAAAAAATTCTTGGCTAATTAGAAATAAAATAAAACTTTATTAAGCTGATAAAGTCATCTATAAAAAACCTAAAGTTATATTTTATTTAATGTAAAATACTAAACAGTTTTGCCTAATATTGAGATATAGGCAAGGATGTTCATTCTTACCACTTCCATTCAACATAGTTCTGAAATTCTAGCCAGTATAATACAGAAAGAGAAAGAAAAAAACATACAGATTTGAAAGGAAGAAGTAACACTGTTTTTATTTGCAGATAATATGATTATGTATAAAGAAAATTTTATAGAATCTATGAAAGGACTACAAGAACTAATAAGTTAATTTAACCCAATTGTAGAATTTAAGATTGTTATAAAATAATCAACTGAACTATTATATACTAGCAGTTAATGATTGGAAAGCAAAATTTGAGAAATAATACCTATATTACTCAGTCATAAGAAAAGATTAAATAATGCCATTTGAGACAACATAGATGGATCTTGAGATAATCATGCTAAGTAAAATCAGACAGAAAAAGTTGAGAACCATGTTATTTCACTCATATGTGAGACATAAAACTGAAAGCATCAAATGAACAAGACAAAGAAACAAAAACTCATAGGTAGAGACAATAGTTTAGTGGTTACCAGGGAAAAGGAGAGAGGAAGAGGTACATAAAGGTAAAGGGGGTCAAATATATGGTGACAGAAAGAGATTTGTTTGAGTGGTGAACACACAATAAAATATACAAATGATGTATTATTGAAATGCACACTTGAAACCTATATAATTTTATATAACCAATGTCATCCCAATAAATTTAATGTAAAAAAACCATTTGAAAAAACAATACTCTAAAACCCCCAAAACAAAACCAAATACCTGAAAATAAATCTACTGAAAAATGTATTAGACCCTTCTGAAAGTTATAAAATGTTACTAAGAGAAATGAAAGAAAATCCTAAGTTAATAGGGACATAGTAAGTTTGTGGATTATTAGACTCAGTATCATTAAGATGTCCATTTCCCCCACACTGATTCAACTCAATCTGTCACAGTCCAAAAAAATTTCTTGAAAGAAATAATATATTCTAAAACTTTTAAATAAGTTGACAAATTCTAAAATTTATGTGGAAATACGAAGAATCTAGCATAGACAAAACAATCTTGAAGCACAATGTACAAAGAGTTATACTACCTAATTTTAAAATACATTATAAAGCTAAAATAATCAAGACACTGAGGTACTGATATAAGAATAAATAGACCAATGAAACAGAATAGAACTCAGAAATAGATTCATACGTAGTCAGTTGCTATTCCATCAAGCACCCAGTCAGAGGGAAATTCACTTGGCAAAGGAAAGTCTTTTCAACAAATCGTGATATTCATCTAAAAAATGTGAACCTCAGCCTCTATGTCACATTAAAATAAAAACGAATTTGAGATGGATCATAGACTCACATGTAAAAGCTAGAATCTTAAAATATCTGGAAGAAAACACAATAGAATATCTTTGTGACCTCGAGGCAAGAAAAATTTCTTAGGACACAAAAAGCATAAATTATGAAAGAAAAAAATTCATAAAACAAACTTTATCAAAAGTAATAATATTTAGCAAAGACATCACAAAAACAATGAATAAGTGAAACATAGACTGGTAGAAAATATTCACAATCCATATATCTGACAAAGGACTCACATACAGAATAGATAAAGATTTTCTACAAATTGACAATGAAAACACAATTCAATAACTATGGACAAAGTCCTGAACAAGCACTTCACTAAAGATAAAAGAATGACCAAGAAGAATATAAAAAGGAGTTCAATATTACTAGGGATTGGAAAATGCAATATGAAACCATAATGAGATATAATTTCATACCTAATAAAATGACTAAAATAAAAAAAGTTTGACAGTTTAAATTTCTGTTCATGTTAAATTCCCTTCAAAATGATTTGATTTATGAAATAATTTTTATCTAGAATATGTTTATTCCTTCGAGTACTTATTCTACAGTTATGTATTTAGAATTCATGAAGAGTAAAACAAAGTTTTTCAAGGAGCACGCAGACAGTTTGCAAACTAAAGTCATGTTAAAGTAGCCATTATTAAATTTTATCGTGTTATTTACCATATTTTTTTTGATTTCCAAACACATGTATTATTTTACAACTAATTTCAAAATAAATATGACAATTAATTGTCCTCCTCATCAAGGAATTTTTCTTGAATAAATAGTACATTTTAGAGCTGAGAAAATATGCTGAAATAAATTTAGCTTTTATGTTCAAATCATCCAGCTATACTCATTGGAGGAAGTTTTTCTGAACCATGGGGGGAAAAAGGGGGTAAAGGCAATAACTATATCCTTTTAATTAAAGAAAAAATAAGTCACAGGAGTTGTAGACCCTTACATTTTATTTGTATTTTGGAGTCGGTTCTTTCTGGTTTCTTTCACACAGAGGCTGAAAGCAGAACATTTGAGTGCAAAAGGTTGGAAAGGTGATTTGGCGAAGGGGTTAAGAGATGGACTGTGGTCAGGCAGACTTGAGTTCAGATCCTTTATTTCCCAGATAGTTGAATGTAGGCTCATTCATTGCTTACCTTCTGTGGGCCTCAGTTATCTTCTGTAGAATAATATGGGACTCAATGGGTTTAAGTGAGGTTTGATGAGATTTCATTTAGAAAGTAGTCAGGACAGTTCTTCACAAATTGTAGGTGTTCACCAAATAGTAAATCTTATTATTAACTAAACTCTCTGTCTGATTAGTATCAAGTCTTAGCCAAGGTGAACTGAGCATAAGACACTATGACAGAGGTAGTTTGTTGACCACTTAGAGATTAGTTAGCTTGTCAAGAGTCACCTTCACTGCTAAATGCTCACTAAGAATGCTCAGAAAGAGCAAAGCAAGTCACCTGATGATGATTGATTTGGAGTGCTGAGTGGGTGATAAAACTGACTAGCAGATAAAGCTTGCGGACACTCAGCTAACTCAATATGGAGCTCTGATGAGAACCAAGACTATTTTTTAGAGCTTGTGTGTGTGCGTGTGTGTGTGTGTATGTGTGTACACTCATGCATGTGCGTGTACGTGTAATTTTGTAGCAAGAGAAAGTTGGAGAAATAAGCATGGAAAATGTCACTCTGACATTTCGCATTCAAAGACCTTTGAGAGACTCAGTAGGGCAGCATATTGGGTAGTTTTTTTTTGTTGTTGTTTGGTTATTTTTGGGAAAGATGTCTCTCATTTTGAATGTAATTTGTAAGTCATTGGAACAATGAAAAATGTCAGTGCTCGCTGCTGTGAGATTTACCAGGAGAAGAAGGGATTAGAAATCACTGGTCTTGATTTTAAGAACCCTGAATGGAGCTTAAGTAGAATGTCCCTGCAGTGGAACATTGATGATAGAGCTGTTTGAGTTCATGTTCGTCAATGCTCATAGAGATGAATTTGTGTTTTCTTTTTAATTTTCTTTTGATTAAAAGGGCCTCAAATCCTAAAGAAGATGGTAGTGGTACCACTCTATAATCTTTGTCAATTTGATAGGCAAAAATATCTTGTCGTTTTTAAAAACATAAATCCGTGAACATTCTACTAATTTATTTATTCAAATTTCTTTTATGTTATCCATTAAAATTTTATAGAAAATGGTAAAATTGTTACTTCATTATTTCTCTGAGGGCGGGAAAAGGAGATGCCATGTACCTGCATAAGTTTTTGAGGTTTCTATTCCTTATATGGACAATAAGTGTAACAACATATTTCACTTTGCCTGTGGTTCCCATCATTGATTCTTTGGGTTTTATTTTGTGGGTGGACAAGGTTGGGGTAGTTTTGGTCTAGTAGTAGGGCAACATATTGGGTAGATTTGCAAGGTAAATTTGAGTATAGTATTTTAATATATAATAATCTTAAATTCCTGCTTCTTTCTTAAAACATTCATGATTACCTATTGATTTTTAATTTTTGATGTTCATGTACTTTTACTGTCATTACTGAGATATAGAAAAGTGTATTATGTTTTTATAGATTGGCACTTTGTGCTTTAAATAGCTTTTGTTACAGGACCTCAGTATCTGGATGAACTTTTGTGATAGCTGGCGTCCTATTTAATCTCATCTGTATTTCAACAGTGCTCATCAACTCAAAGCTGTGCTGTTTCGAGTGCTTTTTACAGAATAGTTTATTGATGTCTTCTCTGGGCTAGGTTCTTGGCTTAGTTGCTGCATGGACATAGCTCTAAACCTCATAAGGTCTTTCTTCAAGTAGTTTTTATTGTCCCATTTTATTGAGGAGAAAAAAAAATTCTTAGAGAGATTAAGGGGATAGCTAGCTCAAGATCATGTGATACAACCAGGATTCAAACCCTGGTCCACCTAGTTATTACATCATTTTTTTTTTTCTCAATGTGCCACACACTGTCTCCATATATCTTCTACCCTAGCATAGTTGTACAATATAGTAGTATTTAAAAGTCATGAATACTGCCTGGTTTCAAATCTCAGTTCTGATACATACCTGCTACTTGATTTTAGGTGAGTCATTAACTTGTTCTTTGTTTCAGTTTCACCACTTTAGGGTTTAGGGGGCATCAAATGAGTTGATGTACCTAAAGCACCATGCTTGGCATAGAGTATGCACTAGGTAAAGCATAGCTTCTTTTTATTGTCTGTCTGCTTTGCCACCCGCTGTTGGGCACTCTCTTTGCTGTCGGTGGAAACGTTAGAACCCAAATATTCCCCAGCCCTTTGTGTCGAGTGCTCACTCTTTCCTTTGTGCTCCTTACCATTTTACTGATGGTACACGGCACTAGTCATTTATATGGAAATTATTTTTATTAATCTGGTTTCATTTGTGCACTTTCTGAGACCTTATCTTATTTACTTCATGCCCTAATGTTCACTGGTTGACAGATACATTAACAATCTGATTATAAAGATTTTAGAACCTAGAATAGACAAAAGCTTTGAAATCTGCTCTAGATAACTTTCAGAAACCCAGTAATTTTTTTTTTTTTATTTCACTGGACTTGTTTAGTCCCGAATGTAGACTAGGTGACTTTTCATCATCCTTTCCAGCTTTGTAGATCAACATTGACAAAACTATGTGCCTTTCCTTTAAAAAGGCAGAAGTATACTTTTACCAGGTCTGCAAAACCTGATAGAAAATATTTACACATAGGCACAGAGCAGTGGGCCTAATTTACCTTTCGCCTGTGATAGTTTTGCCTTCACCCAAATTCTGTCTCATCTATCAAGTATTTTGGCAAAAATTTTATCATCTTGTGTTTCTTATTACAAGTTCTAGAGCAAACATTTAAATAGAAATAAGCAAAAAGAAGAAAGTAAAAACCACTCACCGATGTAAACATTCTAATGTTTTTCCTTCTTGGTGTTAAAAATGTACATTTTTGGAGATACTGTTGATTGTTTATCCAGGGTACACCCCCAAATCCCTGCATCCTTCCTTCAGCATCTCAAGTCTGTTCAGGTATCCTCCCTCTTCCCCATAGCCCTGTGCTTTGGAGGGAGAGACTGACCCCATCATCAGTCCTGGGGGTAGATTTTGAAATATCCAAGCCAATCATGGTCGTTTCCTTTGTTAACAAGTGCCTTAAGCATGTGATGCTAATCTGACCAATGAGACATGAGGAGAACTTGGCTTGGCATTTCAGGAAAAGTGTTCTCTTTTCTAAGAGACACATACAGGATCAGCTGACTTATTTCTTTCTTTGGACATTTTCATATCTGTGTGTGGCCCGCATGTACAGTTCTCATCTTGCAGCCAGGAGGGATGCTAGCTTAAAAGGAAAGTGTTTATACTAAAGATGGCAGAGTAGAAAGTTAGAGATAACTTGAGTCCTTGATGACATAATTGGGTTGCTAAATTAACCAAACTTGAGGTAGCTTATCTCTGCTCTTATTGTTCTGTGAGATAAAATATCTTATTATTTAAGCCAGTGGTTTTCAAACAAAGTGCCAGTACCCTGTAGTCTAGGACTTTTCAAGCGGTAAATGGGCACAGTTAGCTTTAAAGAAATCAATTTCCAGGGCCTCAGTACCTTTAAAAACTCTTCCCTAAAATTAATTGGCCTTTGGAGCACACATGAAATGAAGATGATGTGGTGATTCTCCTTTCCCACCTTCTCTTTCAAAATTACCTCTTTTCCATTTTGTAAAGGAGAGATTTATCACTCACTCATTTCAAATCTTACTGAGGTTCTTTGCCCAAGGCTTAATATAACCCCAGGAAGCCTACTTTAATTGTGGTATCAAAATAAATCCCCCATTTAGCTGATTAAGAATTGTATTTTCAATATAATTTTACTTTTTATGTTTAATAGTTACAAAAATTTATAATAATTTAAAACTTTGTAAAATTTTGACTGCTCATGCAGTAATAATATTTGACATAATAACTCAACTAGAATATATTTAATTTCTTAGAGCTTTGTGGTATCAGGAAATTAATTTTTATATTTAAAATGTTTAATATATTTTTGCTGTGGAGAATTAGGATAGAATATCAGTAAAAGATTTTGAAACATAAAAGTACATACTTCATTATAACAGCTGTGAAGGAGGTATAATAAAAACACAAATTCGAGAGAGAAAAAGAATGATTATTAAGGAGGACCATGGTAATATGGTTTTAAAATGGATGACAGTGGCCATAAAATTAAAATAATATTAAAATTCAATTGCATACATTCAAATTTTGGATTTAAAATTTTTAAAATACACAAATATTCATAATATGCAAGATATATACTTTGCAAATAAATTTATGATAAAAATTTTAAATGTCAACTTAAAAGTGTGAGGATACATAATTTTTCAAATTGTTTTATAAAGTACGCTAGCCTAAAAATTTAAAATTCACTGTATAAACTATTTTCAGTTGAGGATTTGTGATACCTAAAGCATGAATCAATCTATCATCTCTCTCTCTCTATCTATTTATCTATCTATCAATCATCTATCTGTCATCTACCTATCAACATTATATGTACTGAATTTAATATACCTTAAAATTGGATGATCCTGGCTAATTCTATAGTCACTTGAGTTTCTATCTCCTCTATTCTACCTGGCCAGTTATTGCTCCTTCATCCACTTTCCAGTTTCTAATATTAGTTAATATTTCTAATCAGTTGTTATTTACTTTCCATTTTGCTTTGTCTTTTTGGATTTATACCTTAGAAAAAAGTTTTACTGTAATTTGAATGGGATTTCAAGTTGGAGCAAAGATAAGTGAATTTTTCAATGTCATGTTTTGTTCAGAGGCTGACAAACTGTTTTCTCACTTATATTTTTTACTTAAGCATATAATGGGAACATTTTTCTGTATTGTTAAATGTAAATGTCCTGGTTCTTCATGCATTTTAAAGGCTATGTAGTATTTTACATTATGGGATATTATTTAGTGCAATTTCTAATGGCTGGTCTAGTTCATAAAGATTTCTGTATGTTCCTCAGATTATTTTATATTATTTTCACAATATTAAACAAAGCAAATTTGCTCCTTTTTCTTCCAGCTTTATTATATCACTGACAAGATCATTTATGAGGTAAGAATGCAATAAGGGCACAAATATGTAGGGTTTTTTTTTTTTTTTTTTTTTTTTTTGCTTCTTTCCTATAGTGTCATATCCTACCACTTTTGTGTGGCTAAAAGTATTACCATCCTGCTCTCCAGCTGTCCTCAGCTCTCCCAAGGTGAAAGCTTATAAAATCCAGGAAGCAATGAAGGACCAAAGGAAAACATGAACACAAAGGACATATACCCGTCCAACAAAAGGACCTCTCATAACAAATATACCCCTTCTTATCCAGGTGAGAAGAAATAATAAAAGCACCTTATCAGTCAACTTGATCTGGTGTGGAGAAGAATGAATGCATTCTTTGAAATAGCTTAATAAGGCAGAATAGACTTGGTGGGAACATTTTAGACATAGCTTACATTCTACTCTTAACCTTTCAGGACATAGTCACTGCCCTCTGTCAATTACTGCCATGTCTTCACTGACAAGCCTGATGGGTTATAAGTACAAGAATCTTCCAGATGCATGGCAGAGAAAAAAATAGACCTGTAGCACTGGGTTAGAGCTTCTAGTAGCAGGGAATTAGGGTCAGAAAGGGAGGAAACCATTGTAGGGAAAGAACAAGACTGAGAACTACTTTCTATCAAAGATGTCTGTCAGTGTGTCCGTTATTATAGTGAGCATATGTCAGGATGTTGCTCTTTCTTTTTTGAGATAAATTTAAGGGATATTGATGAAAGCCAAGAGGAAGTTTGACTTTTTTCTATCTTTCTCTATTTCTATATCTTGTTTTCAGATAAATCTTCCAATGGATTCCCACCTGAACCTGATCCTAATTCCAGAAACACAAAGCCTGGATTCTTTGTGTTCATTGCGTTTATTCTGTCTTTCCATGAGCTAAGGCTGTAAATCCCACAATGAAGCATGCATAAACACAAACTAGGCGGGATTAGACCACACTATTTAGTTAATCTCAGTTTACAAAACCCCTTCTTTCTTTGTCTGACAGGCTGCCACAGAAATTCAGCAAATGCAATTTGCAAACCAGACATGAGAACTTTCTGCATTATGGGTTGAGAGACAGTGAAAAATAACTACTCACTTTCATAAGCCTTTTCTTTTTGAGAAACCCTAGGGATATTTTTCAGGGTGAAGGATCTCTATGGTTAATTCTTCAAATCATCATCATGAAGGAGATGAGTACAAGTGTTTCCTTCCAAAATTTAAGCAGCACAACCTCCAAAAATCTTGACATGTGCAGCTAAGATTACCAAGAAAGGAGCCTCTCCCTGACTTCCACCCTCCAGCTCAACCCTCTCTCCCTATGTTTAAAAGGTTTGTATTTTTGGATCCAATAATAATAATACTGATAGGACTTAAACAAAAGTACTTTGAATTCTAAGAGGAGAAACGAAAGATGGTTTTCTATAGTGAGTTTGCATAACTGGACATTTCTTAAATAGTTGGTGGGCAGTTGGAAATAAAAATGGTTTAACAGAGAAAAGTTCCTACAAGAGATGTGAGCACAAAGCCAACAAAAGACTTAAAGGATGAGCATTTCTAAGATAGTGTCACAATTACCTGATGCCATAAGCACTTGCTTTATAGGAAATCCACTATGATAGAAACATTTGTGTGTATATGTGGGATGACAAACATTTCATTTCATTTCTGTATTTAGATTAAAGGATGCTCTGGGAGGTTTTTTTCTGCAACCATTAGGCCTGTGACTCTGCAGACTGCTGTTTGAATGTTGCAAAAGATTCTGTTTGCTTTGGTCAAAGATCAGATACACACTCCAGTGTTCACATTTTCTGCTCTACCAAGTTGGAACAATCTGAAGTTGCTTTTAGAGTCCAAATGTGTTAGACTCATCCAGAGCTCTTTCAGTGTGTTATAAATTACAGTATTTAGTTTGTCACAGAACAAAACTTTATTTCAGTGAAAGTAGTGACTATCATGGATGTGTTTTATGAGAAGCTAATCTGTTGTAGACCAAAGAGAAACTAAAACTAGCAAAGGGTGGCAGTGGTGGTAGCGAGGTGGTATGTGTGTGGCTGGTATAAATAGGAAAGATAACCACATTGTGTGGTAGGCTGTAATTACTGTAATACTCTCTAGCCTTAGGATTCATCTTCTTCTCATCCAGAGAACAGCAGTGTTAGGTTATTTTTGAAATATAAAGTCAAGATTTTTTTTAAATCATATTTTAATTTCTAGAGTTTATACCTGGTTATGAGTTCACTGCTAAGCATCATAGTGATAAAACATTATTCATTAGTGTTTAAATCTCCATCCTGGTCTAATATACATTTATAAAAAAAAAAAGACTGACTCATCTTTGGCTTGTTTGAATTTTCTGACTAGAAGTAGTTCTCTCTATTGAGGTAGTGGTTTTTAGATAATAGTGTGAACACATATTCTTGAAGCATCTGAGTAAGGAGTGTTTAGACAGAAATTGTAGAGATCAGTCTGCTAACATGGTTTTAAATGCAAACCCAAGTAACAATCCAAAATGAGCTGTCTGCCAATATCATATTTCATAAGAAATCTTGGCATCTTTAACAAATGATATATTTATTGATTCAATCTCCTTGGTAACTACTTGGTCCATGAACAAGTGCTTTTCTATATCTAGGACAGCTATGATGGCACTCATCATAAAAGTATTAAATATTTGATTTGATTTTAAATAATAAAGGTTGTGTTTCAAATCTGCTTCTGATAATAAAAAAAAAATCCTAATAGGAAAAAATTTGA
Source organism: Pteropus vampyrus (assembly GCF_000151845.1). NCBI lineage: Eukaryota > Metazoa > Chordata > Mammalia > Chiroptera > Pteropodidae > Pteropus > Pteropus vampyrus. The sequence goes on along the minus strand of NW_011888824.1, from coordinate 4,894,930 downwards.
CATAGATTTTATTCTAAATCACTCTTTGGACAAATTACTTTTGTTAGACCAAACAAAGGTGTAAAAGTTGGCAGTTACAAAGAATGCAATTTTTCGATTGTGTATCCTGCATGCCTCCTGTTCTATGTGCTATCATCCTACATACTCCATATGGGACCATTGCCTTCCAAGAACTGGAGAGCATTTCCACAGCTGTCCCTCCCTGAAGATTGGTCCTAATTCGATCTATTACACGATGAACCCAGGAAATTATAGAATAAGCTCACTATCCTGTTTTTGTTCTAATGCTGTTTCACAAACCTCCATCTTTTTACATTTCTCTCTTTCTTGAAGAAATTGACCCTATTATCTCTGGTTCTTTATAATAGTTTGTCTTAGTCCTTTACTCTTTATTTCTCTTCTTCTCTGCCCTTCTCCTAGAATTTTTTCCCTTACGTTCTCTCTTTCCCCGCTGCTAAATTATTTGTCTACTTCTTTACTCTCTCATTTTCTCTTATATTACTTACTCATGCAACTCAGTTTTTTTTTTTTTTGCATCCTATAGTTAAAACCAAATTTAGAGTACTTTCATATTTTGCATTAAATTGTATGGAATATACCTGTGGAAAGCTATAGCCTGTTCAGTGGAGCCTTATCCTATTGCATTAAATTGTAATTCTGAGTGCTCTACATCTTCACCATTCCATTTTATACTCTTACGGTCTTACTTGTTTTCATATTTGTTTTTGTATTCTCCTGAGCCCAACACTAAGAAAATGCCCTATAATTCTTTGTTGAATGTTGAATAAGTTAACTTCTTTAACCTTTTTTTGCCAGACATAAAAATAAACTAATCACCTCTGTAACCCTAGCACATAACATGATGTCTGGTATATAGTAGGCATCCAATATAGCTCTATTTAATGAATAAATAATCAAAGGCTAAGATTATACCTAAAACCTATTTTAACACATTTGTGCTAATGTACCCATGTTCAGAAATTGGTTTACTCACAGAGTATTCAGGACTTGATGGGCCAGTCGGAATTTCATTCACTTTCTAAGGCTTCATCACCCATATTTTAGATTAACATTTCTTCTGACTATCTCTCTGCATTTATTTCTACTTTTTTTTTCTTTCTGTAGTTAAGACCACAAAAAATCTTGGCTTGCAGCAAATATACATTTCCATGGAAACCAGGCCAAAAGCAGTAGAAAAAGTGGCATTGCATATAAAATATCTCTTGGCTGCTGAATTTCAGACCATTGCCTGATTTCCTTTAGTTTTGCATTGAGTTCTTTAATTCAATGTGAACACACAGAGCAGAACTTTTTAAATTAAAAACTTAAAAAAAAAATATGTTGTGTTTGTTGATTTGAAACTGTACTTATTAACATACAAAAACTTTTAGGGTGTGGAATAATAGCATTAGTGAATGAGGTTTGTGTTTCAATGTTATTTTTATGAAAGCCTCATCTTTACTAGGTTAAGTGTGTTTGTTGTAAATTTAAACTGCTCACTGACAGATGAAGACATTATTTGTTTATAGAATTAGAATGATGTTTTTCTCTGTGTAAAGTATATGGAAAGTGTGATGTGATATAATTAAGGGGAAGTAACAAATGGTTATATCAGCAATTGCAAAAGAAGTTCAAGAATATGAATTTCTGAGATATAAAACTGTAGGTCTGACAATTGGCAGTACATGACCAAGTGATCAGGAAGGTGACTCCCAGGTGAGCATGAGACGAGGGCCACTTTGTGTACCTGAGACATGTGCAGTTGCACAGGGCCCTGTGCTCAGAAGAGTCCATGCTTTGTTTAATGCTCTACTGTTGCTGTCTTGACATTCTCAAAAATTTTTGAACAAGGGGTTCTTCATTTTCATTTTGCAGTGAGCTCTGCAAATTATCTAGCTGGTACTGCATGAGACTTACCCTTCATACCACCTTCAAAGTTAAGGGAGACTACTTGGATTTTTCCTAATCATATTAAGAACATAAGGTTCAAAAAGGGTGAGTAGAAATATCAGTGATGAGTAGCCTTTCATCTGAGACCCTCTAAATGTACTATAAATATATTTTGTTCTTTCAACCCACCCTGGCCACCATTGGTTGAGAGCAACCCATTTCTTGGGAAGTGAGAAGCAATTTATATAGTGATAAGGAAAAGTTTACCTCAAAACCAACTTGTATGTTGAAATATGCATTCCTTTTAACTTAATAATTTTACTCCTAGGACAGAGAGTACAAAGCGCTATGTACAAGCAAGTTCATTACAATGTTATTTGTGATAGTAAATAATTGGAAATGAACTAAATGTCTAACATAGGTAATTACTTAGCTAAATTATACTCCACTTGATGTCATATCAGGCAGCCATTAAAATGACATTATAGATGTATACCACTAAATATTAAAAATCATATTACAATCTACTATGTATAGTAGGAGCCACTTAAAAAAATCTGTGCATAGATAGAAAGTTTATGAAGTTGTCCAACACAATGTAGTTATCTCTGAGTGGTAGGATAATAGATTCTTTTTTAGCATATTAGTATTATCAAAATTTTTTAGAATAAGTTTTTAGAGAAAAATATTAGTTATGAACAATCAGAAAAGCAAACAAGAAACAATCAACCATGCTAAGCTTTGCTTCCATGCTCAAGAAAACTATATGACTTTTTATTATTTTCTTTTACAAACTTTAAGCATTGAAGAAACAACCGTGTGTAAAAGAAAGTTTCAATGAGATAATATTTTCTACCCATTAAAGATATAATAATCTTCATTTTCTTCTGGCTAGTCAGCTATATTTTAATGTTCTTTGGCCTTCCTCTGAAACTTCTCCAGAAGCTGTGGCAGGTGCAGAATGAATCAGCTCAGCTGTTACTGAATAAAGGTGTGAGAGAAGTGGCAAAGCCCCCATCTGTGAACTGCATTGCTTGCCAGTTTGATAAAAAAAGATTCCGGACCAGATCTTTATTCTCTGTTCTTAGACTTGGCTCCCTCACAACCAAAGAGGAAGAAAAGTTATTGTATATACCAGAAGGTTTATGTTCCTTTAATTTCTCCTACCAACACAGGCTATTGTGATAGATACAGTCTACTTAACTCTGAACTTCACTTCAGAAGGCAGCCACAAGGTTGAAATCTTGTAATATCATCTTGTCTGTACTTATATGCATGTGTTCCCTCCTATTAGATCTTTATGTCGTAGGTCAATTACAGCTTAATATGATAGACTGGCAGGAGCTCAAACTTGTTTCATGGTGGGAAAATTTCATTTCCTTGGGTGTCGATGGAGGAGAATTATGGTTCTTTGTTTCTACCTGAAATTTCTGCCAATTTTATGGAGTACTACATGCTAATATATAGTATCATATATTATAGCTTTTCCTACAGCAATAGCAACACCTGTTTGAGCCAGGGATTAGTTAACAAGTTGGGCAGGTCTATTTGCCCTAACCTGTTTGCTTTTTGATAGAATCTTAATGATAACTGGATCTGTTAAAGTTTATTGTAAAATATTTATAACTAAGGACCCTTTCTCTTTTCATTCGGTCTATATAGTTTTTTCTTTTAATGACAGGTGTTCTAAAGAAATTTATTAAAAATAAATGATGAAAATTATATTTTAATATTGCAATTAGCAATGTATTTTAATGCTAGTGTGTTTGGACTCCAGTTTAGATTTAAATAAATGCACAAGTTTGAAATAAATGCTTTATAGATGGGATGAAAAAATCAGTTATTTTTCATTTTCTTGATCTCCAAAGATGAGTAATGCAAATATATATACATATATATTTTTAATGTTTTAAATTAAAAGAGCATAGCATTTTAAAGATGATTGTCCACTAGTCATTTTTTAAGGGAAATATACCTTCATTTATCATAACTTTGATTTGAATTGTAGTCGGTTAAACTGTGTTTTGATTTAGAAAGTACCTACACTTGTTCCTTGAATGTAACAAAATATAAATTGAGGAAGCATTATTAGCCAAATCTCCTTGTTTTTATTTCTTCCTGGCAGGAGAAGTTGAAGGGAAAGTTGTGCCAGAAGATGTCAGTTATGGAGAACATCTAGGAGATGGGGTGGGAGAAGCAACAGGAAGATGGCAGAAACGTCAGACAGACACACTGACAACAAGCCCAGGCATGCATGCACGTGTGAGAATGTGTCTACATACACATACAGGAATAGAGCTTCCCACTCAAAGATACTGTTACTGAGGTTCCCCATTTCAGTTTGTAGGTGTGTCCTCATATAAATGTAGTCTTAGTAATAATGGCCACTGTTATTTGAGACGGGGGGATTTGTTTCTGTTTAGAACTCTGCCTTTTGAGACCTGAAGTCTAATGTAGGAAACACCATTCTTCTGATTGTTTTTCGTCAGGCTGGCCAAAGCCATTTCCCAGTGTTTACATTTAGTTTAGATTGCTTGACATAACAACATAACCTGCCTTCTGGTTGATGCTTTCATAGGTTTACTCTAGATCAGTGCTTCTCAAATTTTTAAAGTTGTTGGAAGTCTTGTCTTCAGGGCCAAAGGTTCTCCCTGGGAATGTCAATGCTGCCAGTCTGTGGACGACACTTTGAGCAGCCAGAATCAGTTTCTTTTACTTTAAGTCACAACTCAAGAGATGTTTTGTTATCTTGTTAATGTTATTCTCAACTTCTTATAGGTTTGGGATGTGAGAAAGATAAGCCTTGGCTGTACCTAGTCATCTAATGCTCAAAACATTTCATTATTTTGCTCAAAACATTGGCAGAGAAACTAATTTTAATCTGCACTGCGTTATTTGCCGAGTGCCGCTGGTTCAGAACTGTAATATTTGTAGGACTCTTTAAGCCTCCCTTGGATCTGGCCTCTACACCAAAGCATAGGCTTCTTTCAAAGTACGCTGGTCTTTGTGCATAGCCTTCTGGTTACCTTGTTAATGAGACCATATTTGACCACTAGTCATTTTTTTTTAAGAGAAATTCACCTTAATTTAATATAACTTTGAATTAAACTCTGTTTTCATTTGGAAAATACCTATGCTCTTTCTTGACTGTAACAAAGTTGAAATTGTTTCCTTGAAGAAATAAAATGTCAATTAAAATAGTATATTTTAGCCAAGTATCCTTTTGTCTAATTCTTGTCAGAAAAGTTGAAGGCCTCACGCCATATAATTTAATGTGAACTTTCACATCTATGATTAATATCAGTGGTGGACATGATGTTGTTTGTCTAATGTGGTTCCTTCATCCTTGAGAATTTATTCTCTCCATTTTCAATCAAGTGATTCTGTAGGCCTTCTTTTCATGGTACTCTGCCTTGTATCTACAAGGGTGAACATGTTACAAATTGTATTGCTGCATTCTCCCGTCTAAAATGATTTAGTCCAAAGAAGGGTAAGTGACCCACACTGAGCCAATCAGAGGCTTCCTGGGAATTATTCTGTCAGGAGCTGTATATGAAGGTGAATTGTATCTGGGTTGTGGAGCTGGTAGGAGATGAATGAGAGGGCAAGATAATATTGATTCTGGTGGGAAAGAATAAAACCTCTCAAAGACAAGAAGAGATGACAGATGGGTAGCTATAGAAGGGACAAGGCAAAAGGAATGAGTTATTAGTTCTAGTCACTGCAGATCTCAGAATTGTCTTCATTCCCGTTGGCTCTTCTTTCAAATCTCTGAGCTTCTCATATCTCATGAGCCACTAAATTCCTTTTTGTAAAGACAGTTTGGGTATTTAAACTGTTATAACTAAATGAAGCCTGTTAAATATCTAACACACATTTCTTTAGAACAGTAATGCGAAGAGGTATTATACTAAGGCTGCTGTATCTCATGGCCATCCTGTAGTCAGTATGTGCAAACTCAATTTGCAAATAAGGATCAGAATTAATGAAGAACAACTGAAACATGTCTTTGTTTGCCAGCAAGTGCATTACATTAGTAAGTGATACCAAAGGGCTGAAAAATAAAATGTAATAATTACAGTCATTGTCACAATGAATTCAACTGAAGATGAACATTTGAATACAAAGTACATAAAATTAACATTAAGCTTAAACTAAAGAAATTGATTAAAGAAATAGAAAAAGAAATCTGCCTGGCTCAAAAAGCAAATGAGGTCAGACCATTGTCAGATTTGAAAATAGAAAAAGAAAAAAGCAGCTTAGAACAATTTTAATAGAAAAAAAGGATTGTTAGTGAGTGATGACTTGCCTCAAAGAAGAAAAAGAAGAAAAAATAAAAGAGTTTATTTTACTGTCAGTAATACATGCATCAGAACATTTACTAATAGTATCTAGGGATCTCAGTGAGGACGAGGAAAAGGGGAAGCAATAGTCTATAATTGGGAGTAGATCTCTAAATCACCTGGAGGGCTTTTCAAACTACACATGCTGCTCTCCCTTTTTGGAGCTCCTCATCTGCTTTTTCACGGAGTATATATTTTTTCTCCATGCCAAATCCCACTCTCAGGTGAGAATCTCAATAGGAGAACAATAGTTATTGATGGGAATGTATAATGTTTCTCAGATGTATAGAACTTTAATGAAGGCTAATAACTACTAATTCAGACTGAATAAAAGAGCTGGTTCTTATTTAATAAAAAATGAAATGATTTATATGAAAATTAAAGCGTATATAATGCAAACAAAGACAAGATGTCTCCATTGTTTATAAAAAGGCTACAAGTATGATGAAAGGGAATAGCTGCCCATGAAATAATCAAAAAGCAATGGAAAGAAAGTGGCTGACACATTAAGAATCTATGATGCACTCTATAGGATACATTATATCTGTTACCTATTAGATCATAAAATATGAGGTAGGTACAGTAGATCCTCAAATAACACCATTTTGTTCAATGTTGTTTCATTATAATGTTGATGAGATGTCATAGGAACTTAACTCTTGTTTATAACAGTTGTTTATATCAAAGTCTATGATAAAATTGCTTACATTATATGTCATTTTGCTTAAAGTCTCAGAATCTGTCTATGACATTAAGTAAGGACTTCCTGTATTATTGTAGGTATTTAACAGGTAAAATGGTGATTGAAAGAAGCAACTTGCTCAAAATCACACAGTCGTTATGTAATAGAGGCTGGACTCAAATATATTATTGTCTGTTCCCAAGCCAATGAACCTTCTAATCTTCCATGGATGAGTAACAAATAGCTATTGATTGCCCATATATATAAAGAACTGGTAGGAGAAGACTAATATAGAAAATTTACAAAGCAGTTCAAGAGTTTGACCTAAATGGATACAATATGCTTTCAATAGAAAGGAATTTATAACATAGTTCAAGTGTTTTCAGCAGAGATGAAGACAATATGCAGGCCATAGAATCAACTCATGTTTATGTGCCCCCCGCTCCCTACCACCCTTCCGACCTCGGATGACTTATATATAGGAAATTATTGAGGAAAACTTCCTGGAGCAGTAAGGAAAAAGATGAAAGCATCAATTTCAGAGCATGTAGCAATTCTATAAAGTGTGGTTTAATATTTGTATGACCTCTTGCATGCTATTCAAAAGTGTACTTGGTAAGACGAGAGAAGATATCTTATGAGGATTGTCCTTTGAAGACAGAGCATGCTCAAGTTTCCTTGCTATATCCTAAAGTATGGATAAAGTGAAAAATAGATGTGTCTCAAAAGATTTAAATTTTATTGCATATAATTTTCTGCATAAAGCATCATGACCAATTTAATCTTGTGAGACACACTTAATAGTTAAAAAAAACAAAAACAACCCAGTACTATTTCGGAGTCAGGAGACTTGTGGTTTGGCTCTTCAATGACTGAATGACTGGCAAAATCAATATTATCTGTATCATTATTGGTAAAATCAAAGGTTTTACTAGGTCAATTCTGAGTTTTATTCTATTTAGAATCTCTACTGCATTACGAGTCTAAAATATTGATAATCTTTTCACATCGAACTTCTTTATTAGGTTGCAAAGTCTGAAACAAGTCAATTATTTCAAATGCTTGATGTATTCTGGTTAAGTATATTGGATTTTCAATTATGATAACAAAATGACTAATAGAGCTTCTACTTCTCTATCTCAGTCTCAGATTCTTCTTTTCCATCATTAAATATTGGAGATCTTCATGGTTGTTTTCCTAGATGCTATGCTCTTCTCACTCTATACTTCCTCCCTGATATCTCACTTTTGGGCATGTGTGGTAAGGAGAAGTCCAAGACGGCTCCCAAGATTCCTACCTCCTGGTATTTACATGCTCTAGATTCCTTACCTTTTAGTGTAGGTGGGACTTAGAAACCTGATGGGAGGATTCCACTCCTGTGATTAAATTATGCAAAATGGAAAAGACAAAAGGATTTGCAGATATAATTTAGGTCCCTAATAAATTGGCTTTTGTTAATCAAGAGTGATATTATCCTGGTCAGGCCTGATCAAATCAGGTAGGCCCTCTAAAAGAGAGTCTAGAGATTCAAATTGAGAGAGATTTGAAAAGAGGGAGACTGGAAGCTCTCTTCTTGACCTTGTTGAAACAAACTGCCATGTTTTGGTGAGAGTCACATGGTGGGCAATGGTGGGCGGCCTCTAGGAGCAGAAGGCCTTAGTCCTATGATTGCAGTTGCAAAGAACTAAATTCTGCCAAAAACCAGGGAGTTTAGAAGAGGATCCCTAACCACAGATTAGATTGTAGTCCTGGATGACACTTTGCAGCCTGAGCAGGAAACCCAGTTTATCCCTGCCTGGACTCCTGACTCATGGAAACTGACATAATAGGTAACTATTGTTTTAAGCTGCTAAATTGTCATAATTTGTGATGCAGCAATAGAAAATTAATACAACATGACTTTAATTATCACCACATGACTCATAAATTTATCTTTAGCAAGACCTTCTTGTACATATCCAACTGTCTATTTGACATCTTCTCTTTTCTATCTCAAAGGTACTTCAATTTCAGGGTCTTCAGTAACAGATTCATGTTCATTACTCTCAAGCCAAGTTCAGTGAGCAGAATCTGTCAAGTTGGGAAGGAAAAAATCTAAGAATTGTTTTTGATACATTTTTCAGCTTTGTCTTTTACATAACAATCCATCAGCAATTTCAGTTTATTTTACTGCTTTCTGACTAGTTTAGTTTGGTTCACTCATCATCTACTCCACCCCCATTAAGTATGACTTCTCTGTACTTTCAAGGGTGAAACGCTAAAGAGAAAATTTTCTTTCTTTTCTTTTTTTTTTTAGCTAAGATTTCTTGTGAGACTGAGGTTTTATAAGACAGATGCAGTTATATGAATTCTGTAACATGTGAGCAGTGAGAGGTGGCAGTCATGTATCAGGTGCTCAGACCGTCTAGGAAGCCCAGTTGTGGAGATTATTGGCTCTTCTGGGGCAGCTATGGCAGCAGTTGTACTGTCTGGTTCTCGGCATCTTGAGGGCCATGAGGTTTCCACTAGAACAGTCCATCTTGTGTGGTTATTTCCCTATGTTGCATTGTTTCTGACTGTGGAGAATTCCATCTTGGTGCTTTGATTCTAAAAATTCTATAAGCTACTTAATACCTAGAGATCTATCTCCTTTTACTTATATTAGATTAGGTGGATGGATATATTTGTAAAAAGTCAACTAATCTACCTTTTTTCTTCATCTCTGCAACCACCATCACCATGATCCTCTTATAAGCTGTCATCTATTGCATTGACTCTAACTATAGCCTATTAGCAAGTTAACCTCTGTATCTACCATGGCTTCTCATAACCCTTTATAATGCACTTTCTACTCTTCAGTCTGAATGTTCTTTTCACGATATCATCCTCACTCACTTAAAATATTCAATATCTCCCCATTACTCTTTATATGAAGACCAAAATCTTTACTAGCCCGTAATTTTGGCCCCTACGTAACTCTCTATTTTAATCTTGTACTTCTTTTTCCCTTAGTCATGATTCCAGCTGGAAACTTTTAGTGTCTCATAGGCACCATGTACCTTACCTTACCATCATGAGTCTTTGCACACAAGTTCCTTCCACAGGAAAGTACTTTTCCTCAGCATCATTCTGTGACCTCCAGATCTAAACTAATTTGGCACTTCCTCGAGGAAGTCTTTGCTGACTTCCCTGCCTTGGTCAATTTTCTCATGCTTTCTTGTGCCATCTGCCCCTTAGGGTTTCCAGTTTGTAGAGTTGCAATTTTATATTTGAATCATCATTTGATGAACAATTGCCTTTCCTACTATATGGTCAATATCATGTGAACATGTACTTTTTGTTTTTACTCAGATTATATTCCTTCTGCCCAGTGTAGAGTTTGGTACATAGTAGGTACCGAATAATGAATAAAACACTTATTATATTCTAGATATTCTTCTAAGTGATTTATACTCAGTTTATCCTTAGAAAAATACTATGAGATAGGTAAGATTATTCTATTCTATCAGTTAGGACAAACTAGGCAATACTGTGGTAACAGATAACCCCATAAATCCAGTGGTATAAGACGATCTTAGCCAAAGTTTGTTTCTTGGTATGCTTCATGTATAATTATATTTAGCAGGTGGAAGGCCTTATCATAGTTACTCGGGGAACCAGGTCAGATGCTCTATCTTGACTCATACTTCCACAGTTATTGAATCAGGGAAGATGATGGAAAATTATGCACGAGCTTTTTAATGCTTCTGTCCAGAAATGACACACCTGGTCAAAGCAAGTCACCTGGCCAAGTCTAATGACAAGAGGTAGGGGTGTATATAGTCATACCAAATACCTGGCAGGGAGAGAATCAGAAATACTGGTGATAAGATAAAATATTGTCCTATCACATTTATTATTCCCATTTTATAAATGAGTAAACAGGCATAGGGAAAAACAAGTTGCTTGAAAGAGAGGGAGCTAGAGTTGGAATCTGGGAAGTCTGACCTCCTGCCCCAACCCAGAGCTCTACATTATTCTTCTTTGTCCACATTGGGACCTAAACATTCATGAGGATTCTAGGAACAAAGTTTTAACCATGTTTCTGTCATCGATTTTGCTTCCAGGGAAGAGGCATGCAGCCATTGCTGCACTAGCTTAAGTAGTCAGATGCTAATATACCAGTTGTCTCTTTTACAGTCTAATTTTTTGAAAAAGCCTATTTCTACCCACCTTAACATAATTGGACACTGTAGATAAAGAATGAGTTTTATTAAGTATATGTAGCCAAATGCTATTCTCAAACACACACTTTAAACAAATTTTATCTTACGAAAGATTTTTCTGATTGTTTTCTCCATTGATTTACAAGAATCTGTTATATTTTCCCTGTTAAATGCCTACAATAATACAGTAAGTCTTTACTTAATGTCATAGACAGATTCTGAGACTTTAAGCAAAACGATGTATAATGAAACCAATTTTACCATAGGCTTTGAAATAAACAATTGTTATAAACAAGAGTTAAGTTCCTATGACATCTCATCAACATTATAATGAAACAACATTGAACAAAATGGCGTTATTTGAGGAACTACTGTGCATGAAAGCCATAACACATCAGAGCAGGGAGGGGGCATGAGTGTGAAAAGAGGGTGGTGAGTTTTGCCATGTGCTGTTTCCCTCCAGATCTGTTTTTTAAAAGTCACTTGTGATCCCTTGGCCAATCTGCATTTAATTACCTGTTCCTGCTCTATTCCCCAGACAGCCAGCAGTGTGGCCATTCTATTCCCCATTCCCTCTAGGAGGCCCAGCTCTGGGTCTGAGCCGATGCATTACAAATGCCTTGTGGACCAAAACAATGTATGTGCCTGATGGGATTTCCCCTAAGTGGTCAGGATGCCAACCACTGTTCTGATCGTTTTAAATGGCTTGTGATCTGAGAGAGATGCTCATTAGTGGCTGTAGGAGCCCAATATCAGGACCAGATTGAACCAAGTTGCTCTGCCAACACAAGGATTAATAGAAGAAACCGTGTCAATAAAAGTTCCCAAGATGAAGCCATAGAATGAGGCACTTATGGACGATTATAAACATTTTTCCCCATGGTAACTCTCCTCTATCAAACCTACTACAAGCCTGATAAGCGCTGCCTCTTTAGGGGTCATTAATTTTCCTGAAAATTTAAACAGCTGTCAGTTGTGATCCTCCTCAGGTGCTCATGTGGGAGAGATTAGCCTGTGTTTATAAGCCAGTCTGTTCATTAAGCGCCTGCCCATGTGGAACCCCCTCCACAGGCCTGCAGATCGCCCACAGATAATTGGGGGCAGCGGCGAATTACACAGAGGCGCTTGGAGCAGCAAGAATAGTGTGGCTTTATTAATATCAGCTGGGGAGAGTGCACCATTTTAATGATTTCCAATAAATGCAAGCAAGCCTTCAGACCACAAGCATTTGGGTACTGACAGTTAAAGAGACTGTTCAGGTTTGGGTTTCCTGTAGTTACTATCAACTTCTTTCTCATTAACATTTTGGAGTCTTGGTTTAACCCTTTGCAATGCAGTGGTTCTTCCATTAAAAGTACTTCTGGTAATTTTAATGCCTGCTAAATTTTCTAATAGATTTAATGGTTGTTATAGTAGAAAAGATAGTTCATGAAGATATGTGGCTATGCTTTTAAAACCAAGGTACTCATGTTTTAAATAGCATCCTCCAATTATATAATCTTTGCATGAAATTTGGTATGTTTCTGTATTCTTTTGGCTCAGAATTTAAGCTCTTGCAAACTAACAAAAATGTGTTATAGTTTAACATTTTTAACAAGAGTTCAAAATGATGAAAATTCTTTGTTTGAGAGATCATTAAATAGGTTAGACAGTTTGTTTTACAGTCTGATAAACATATAGATAAAGGAAAGATACAGGGAAGTTTTCAAAATAGATGACACGTTTATATATATTTTTGTAACAAAATACTATTAAAAGTAGAAACATTTCCAAAGATCTTCAAAATGCTGTCTCCTTTGCAGGGTTTGCTTTTGAAAAGCAGTCACTCATATTCATTGTTGAAACATCCAACTTTAAATCTCACAGACAGATTATATGTGTTTGAATTAAAAAAAAAATCTTCTTGAGAGGATATTATGGGCAGTCATTGTAATCACACTAATAAGGTTGATAAATTTTACATATTTAAAAGTGATGTACTCTACCTTTAAGTTCAACATTTCTTCTAAGAACTTTCCCATGAGCTAACAAGAAAAACTGAGGTGCAAAAGAAATTTCCTGATTTTTTTTTTGCCTCGTCCAGAATATTCTAAAAATTCTACTATTTAAAAAAGCCTTATTTTTGTAAAACCTATCATACTATTAACAACCTACAGTTTGAAGGGCACCTCTGACTTTAACTTCTTTGCTACCACACTTGGCCTATGAACAATTCAGGAAGCAGTCTCTGCTAGTGTTATCTTTGTAAGCTTAACCTTGAATCCTTTTCTTATATTCTAGTCAAGGCGGTGGCTCTACCAATGATTATATTATACCGTTGTATAAAGCATTGTTTTACTAAAGAATTTTTATACTATTGAGAAGCTACCTTGTTTGTTTCACCTCTCGATGGCTGATAAAAAAGTTTTTTGCATATTTCATTTAAACAAAATCTGACAGCTACCCTAATCTGAGATATTTGGGAACATCACTATGTTCATCCAATCCATAGCAAAGCTCCCATACTTAATAATGTGGTCTGATGCTTGTTTTGTCAAATTGTCAGCAACGCTTTCTGTGTACCTTCCCAATCTATCTATTTATCGATAAAGGAATCTTTGTAGTTTGTCAGTGTATTGATTTCTATAAATTATATCAGACATTTTTACTAGAAAGAGTGTTTCACCATTGACGTGTGGCTTTCGCTATTAACTAAGGAACCACAGAAGTGGCTCTTAAATATTTATCAGTAAATTTAGTAAAATGTTATAAATGACTGGCTTGAGAATAGCATGGCTTTAAACATTACTGAAAGAATGATTATGTTATATTTTATATGCTTACATTAAAACTTGCTTCTTATAATTGTGTTAATATCTTAAGGTGCAATACGAACTTAATATAAGGTTCATTGATAAAAATTGCAGCTCTTTATTGCTAAAAATAGTGAAAATAAACCCATATTTCAAATGGTTTTCTTGATAATTTTAAAGTTTTTAGACTGAGATCTTTTTTATACATGACTAGGTGATTAAAAAATATATACATATATGTATGTATGTACATCATATATATATAATGTGCTGATAAAAAAATTTATACTAGGAGCTAAAACATTAATTTTACCATTTTTTTGGTGGTTTACTTTTGTTTAAACTGATAGTATTTTTTTACCCATGCATTATTTACAGAAACTTTTTAACTACTTGACCTTTTGTGAGGGCATGTTCATTTAAAACCCAATAAATGATTAGTCTATTTAACTGGATTCACAAAAACTAAATAGAATATACTGGAAACAAACACATGAAATAGTATATTGTTGCCACCCTTGACATGTTTTGAAACAAGCTCCTCCTCTCTTATTTCCAGATACCTTGCTCACTGCATGTGGCTGAGGGCTCTCTGACATGCAGACTGAATGAAGGAAATGGTGTTGATCCATGTAATAAAGTTTAGTTATTTTCTTGCTGCTAAGATAAAAAATAAAGTTCTAATATTTTTCCCCACACCATAACAGATTGTCTTTCATTAACACTACTATGAGGGCTATTCCTGGAGAGAGGAGAAGAGTATTTTTACTTCTAGCTCTGTTTTTTTTCTTTTTCTTTTTCTTTTTTTAATCTAGCTCTGTCTCTGGCATCTTAATGACAGAATGGTCAATAATATGACTTCAGTTAGTGGTTTTCTGTCTTTGTGGATTAGCTGTGATTTTATGAGATAAAAGTATATAATCACAAGATAGTCTTCTAGTGATACTCCGATTACTATAACCAAAATTTTAAAAAAGTCACAGTTTTTAAAACATTTATTATTAGAGGATAGAGTAAATATAGCTAAATGCTGCATGTTCCATGAATATATTTGTGAGGGAGAAGCTTGATATTTTAAAGACTTCTAAGATGACCTGGACTCTCCTAAAATACTAAGAGATTCCAGAGGAGCCAGTAACATTTGTGCTCTTTCATTTTCTTTAATGAACAATGAAGAGAAGAAAACCTCCAGACTCATTGAAAGACACTTTTTATATAAAATATGGCTTTTATAGAATAGTAAAAAACTTTGTTTTCTTTCTATTATGAAAAAAAGATATGAGACTTGGGTGTGCATATGAAATAACCTAATCTTTAAAAAGTGAAATTTAGTTAGTAATTAGACTGTTTAGTAACTTCAAAGAACAGAAGTAACTGTTTGAGCAGGGTCCTTGTTCACCCTGATTGACACACTGGTAAGGCAGGAAAGGGCTCAGGAGAGATGATTTTATATTTCGAAGATTGGAAGAAAATGACTGGATCTGTGTTTGGAAATATTCCTCACTAAGATGCTTTTTCCAGATATGTTTTGTGGATTCTCACCTCAGTATAATGCTTTGTGTCAGTGGAAATCAGAAATTATCAGAGCCAAATTATAACAAAGTTATAGTCAAAGTGAACAAATAAGCAAAATGTACTAGATTCATCATCTATGTGAACTAGTCTTTTCTTGGAAAGTTCCTGATACTTCCTGTAAGTAGTCATAATTCAAAATGTCAAGTCATGTGGTGCTGGCAAAAAATTCACATTGAATCTGTTTTATTTTTTTCTTTCCATTTGTTTTTTGTTTGGATTCTCTTTTGATGACACTTATTGCTTCATAAAGTTTATGTTCTTTCTCTCATAATCGCTTTGTTCTTCATGCTTTTTGTTTCTGTGAAGGGAGAAGATGATGTGGGAAGACAGTGAAAGAGCATAGGATTTGGATATAAATAGGTCAGGGTTGACCTTTGCCATGTTTTAGTTTGTACTAAATCATACTAAGAGAATCACATTTGTGTCTCAATTTCCTAATTGTAAAAGACAATTGTATTACTTTGTATATAGGTTTGGTTGCCTGTAACAAGACCCAAAATAGTAAGGACTTAAACTGAATAGAAATTTATTTCTCGTTTATATAAAATCTGGGCTGGTATTGTGACTCTGCTCTGGAAAGTTATCAGGGCTCCCTGAGATGTCAGAGATCCAGGCTTACTACCTTGTTGTTCCAGCATCCCTAGACTCTTGTTCCTATTTACATATAAATGATTCACTCCTACCACTGCTGAATCCTAACTGCAGGAAAATGAAACACAAACTGGAAGTTGTGCCCATTGCTTCTACTCACATTTCATTGGTTAAACTTGACAGCTGGCCACATCTAGCTGCAAAGGAGGCTGGGAATTATAGTCTTTATTTTGGAAGTCCATGTGCCTGTCTAAAAATGGCAGTTTTCATTATTCTAGAAGAGGGGTGAATAGCTATGGGGGTTTAACTACCATTATCTGCCATAGGCAGGACCAATTTATACATTAGCCAGAAGACAAGGTACCTAGTGCCCACAATACTTTTAGCGTCTCACAAAAAATTTAAATTTCTGCTAAAATCAGAAGAAAAAAATGAATATGATAATAATAGATATGGGATTCGGCTTGGATTATATTTGCCTTTATTCCAATGCAGTCACAAAATATAGTTTTTTATAGTTTCTTTTTTATTTTATTGCTTTGTTTTTATTAATTTCATACATGTGTTTTAGTTTATATTATGAAAACTATAAGTGCAAGACATTTATAGTTTCATATTTATTCATTTTTAGGTAACATTATGATAAAAACAATTTAAATCAACATTGGGTATTGGGAATTCTTTTCTTTTTTTCTTTTTATTAAACTTATTGGGGTTACATTGGTTAATAAAATTATATAGGTTTCAAGTGTACAATTCTATATAATACATCATCTGTATACTGCATTGTGTGCTTAACACCCAATGTCGAATCTCCCTTCATCACCCTCTATCTACCCTTCTTTACCCTTTTCTACCTCTTCTTTCCCTCTGATAACCACTATACTGTTATTTGTGTTTATGAGTTTTTGATTATTTGTCTTGTTTGTTCATTGCTTTCAGCTTGTTATCCTGCATATGAGTGAAACCATATGGTTCTCTATTTTTTCTGTCTGACTTATTTTACTTAGCATAATTAATAAATGAATTCATGTTAATATTTTCTTATAGAAGAAGAAGATCATAAAGGAAAAAGTTCCGATGGTCCATGGAAGTCATGATGTGGAGTGAGCCACAGGGATGATAAAACCTTCTATATGGTATTGTATAAAAGTAGAGCTATTGTAGGACAAAATAGATGTTAGAATTACTTTTCCTTTATTGTCATTTTGTCTTTAATTCTTTTATTATCATTGTTGCATTAGTTTACTCCAAAGATACTAAATTTTCTGAGTTTAACACCATCATCTTATTTTCTAGTGAACTTCTTCCATGTATAGTCCAATCTACATCTAATGGGGAGACAGTTCATCTAATGTGAGAACCACCAAAAGGCATACTTGCCTCCAAATCTCTCATCTACTGACTTTTTCTGTGAGAGACACTCCTTGGCTTAAGGCAGTGACTCTGGCATGCCCTAGTTAAAAAATTCAA
The DNA here is from genome assembly GCF_000151845.1 of Pteropus vampyrus. Classification (NCBI taxonomy): domain Eukaryota; kingdom Metazoa; phylum Chordata; class Mammalia; order Chiroptera; family Pteropodidae; genus Pteropus; species Pteropus vampyrus. The sequence goes on along the minus strand of NW_011888824.1, from coordinate 4,877,400 downwards.
CACACACACACACAAAATTTCAAAATAGAATGTGAAATATTAGATTTTTATCTACCTGGAAAGATAAACAACAAAATGTTTACAAAATTTCCACTGCAAGGTGAGATTTTATTTATTTTCTTATTTATTTAATTTAATAATTTAAATGAATGACTCATAACCAAAACACACAAGTATGAATTTAAATTTTAAATATATCGATCAATTGGCAGTTACAATTCATTAGAATTTGTTCTATTGAGTAAGAAGATTGTCTCTTGATTGAGAATAGGCCATAGGTAAGGGATCATGGAATAAGGTACTTCTGGAAGGGAATCAAGAAGATACCAGATTTGTAAGGATTGTCTGTATCATCTATATTCCTTATTTTTCCAAAAAATGTCAATAGGCAATTCATTTGCTCTGCTGAATAACACTGGGATGTGTTTATATTAATAATGCAATATCTATGAATGTCAATACTTTAATCTTTAAAGTATAAATATATTTTTTCAATCATATCAGCAGCATTTATAATGACAACCTATTTTTATTCATGCTTTCTTCAAAGCCTGTTTAATGTTCTAATCATTTTAAATGACCCAAATACCTCATTTTCTAAGCTAGAGTATATTCTATATATATTAATAGAGTATTTGAAATCACAGGATCAACACAGTGCATCTTTTTGAGGCATAAATTTTACTCCATGTTATATTTAGATTAAGACAAAAATATTATGGAGTAGAATGAGATATTGACATGAATTTTTGAAACAAAAACTTTTGCAGATAAACATGTATAAAAACTCTTGGGTCTGCCTGCAGAGTTCTTATTTTCTTTCGCCCTTAAAATTATTTCAGCAAAAAAGTTTGAGCAGTGCCACTTTAAATATTTGAGTTTCCACCTAATTCAGCTTCAGAACATGGATACTGCACATGATATGAACACCTGGGTTGGCCATTTGAAACAGAGACCTGACACAATCAATTAGCAATTAGCCAGCTGCCCATTACACTGGAAGAATCATAGCTCACTGAGGAAGAGACACTATCTCATGATTGTATCTAGAGATGAGCCCATCCAAGCCAGCATCTCAACAAAGCCATTTGTTTTGCAGTCAAGCGCAACATCAGAATTTCGTATCTTTAAGAACTTGGGTTATCTATAACATATGCCTATGTCCTTTGGTAAGGGCAGGTCTCAAATTGCCTGAATCCTACCTTATTTTTTTTTTTTCAAAGACTTTTGGTGGTTGGAGATTTTTACTAAAGATCCTTGTTTTCAAAGTTTAACAAATTCATGTTTTTCTTGGTCTCTTTCTGGCAACTAAGAAGTACTTAGCAGTTTTATTGGCTCAACCAATTCTTTCCAACTAGGCAAGGATGGTTGTTTTCTGTTGCCTATTTGAAATCATCTGTATGAATTTGATCAGTTGAAAATATGTTTGACAGTTGAGACCTTCTTCTCTCTGCCTTGGACAGAGCTTGTTAGGTTATTCTGTGTGAGTATGTTGACACCTGGAACATGTGTATTTGCACATGTCACAGAGGTCTTATTTAATAATTTATTACTTTGATTCCTTAAGTAGATATTTGTGACACAAGTAGATTCCTCTAAATGGACTTAACCAGTTATACTCAGGAAATAAACTTTCATTCATATGAAAGGTTAGGTTTGGAAAATGTTTTCATTAGCCCTTAAGTATTTGACATAGTATAGAATAAAAAGGCAAGATTAAATAAACTGTGTGGTTTCTCATCGAAACCTTTTATTAATGTCCTTGAGTGATAGGGACTCCACTTCTTCAACATGAGTATGATTTCACACTCTGTAATCTAATGTTACTTTCTTACTTGACTACTTGATTAATATTCAAATTTAATTTTACTTCTTTATATGACTTGTATTCAGCCACTCTGAGGTAAGAAATTATCTTGCCTTAGATTACTATTCATAATTTTCCTAATCATTTCTTAGATTGGAAAAATGGATGTAGTGAGAATGAATCTCTGTCTACAAAGTTGAGTGTAAAAAATATAACTTTTATATTTTTATATAATTCAGTTACTTTCTATTTTGAGCTTCCTGTTTTAGTGGAGTAGAATATTTTCATTAATTCGTGATTTCCCTAAGGTATATATCTATAAATATATCTAAAATTTTGGAGAGTATATATGCAGTGGTAAGACATTGGAGGAGGGGATCCACGTGGTCTTTGTGTCATATTTTCATGGAGATAGCAAATGAGATACCCATTTTTGTAATCGATCCCAAGTTATCACTCCATGTGGTTTGCTGCTGAAATGTTCTTGGTTTCTAGGCATACCTTCTTTGGCTGTGAAGGCTCTCTTTCCTGCTTTAGTGTCTCTCATAGAAGCTTCTCTCTACCATGCTGAGATATTGACATCTCTGTGAAGCTGTCTGTGGTCTCTTAAACTGAAAGTGCTGAACGTGTCACAGAGTCTTTCCCTTTCAAAGTACCTGTCAACCTAGAGAAAGAGAGAGACAGGGAGAGAGAGAGAGAGAGAGAGAGAGAGAGAGAGAGAGAGAATGCTTTTATTGACATGCGTATTTATAAAAAAATCTTCGAACAATCAAGAACAAACATCTATAATTTCTGGTTTCTGGTTTTTCCTAGGAACCAGGTACTTTTTTTGGGGGGAGGGGGTGGAGTTGCTCACAAAAATATCTCGGCTCTTTCTATTTCACTTGGGCTTTCCTGTGGAATGCAGGGAACAAGATCCTCTCTCTGTGATCCAGGGAGGATTTTGCTCTTATTAGCCTTCCCTTTCCTCCTGGAAAACCTTTTTCTAGTCTGACATTAGATTACCTCAGCTTAAAAAAAGTCTCTTTAACAAAAACTAGGAAAACTTGCCTTAAATCAGCCCTAAGTCAGAGAATACAGGGTTGAAAATGTGCTCAAATTAGGGGAAAGGAAAGCAAGAAATACCAGGAGAAAAAAAAGGAACATGGATGAATATAACTGAAATATGATTCCACCACATTTAGATCTTAATTATCTATATAAGTTAACACTATCTGAGCCTTATGAAAAGAAAATTAAGGTCTTTATTGTTTTCTGAAATTTCTTTGGATTTGAACAAAGTTGATTCAATCATCCAAGTGATGGTTTTCCAATCTTTGTGTGTGTGTGTGTGTGTGTGTGTGTGTGTGTGTGTCTTCTTTTTCTTCTTCACACTACTTCCTTTATTAAAAAAAATATTCCATCAGTGTATGGGGAGAAGAAAATAAAGTAGGACATAAATTCAAACTGCTAGTAGTTTTTTATTATCAGCTTAATGTAAAGAAAGACAAATTACTGGCAGGTTTTGTCACATTCTGTGAATTTCTCTAGTTTAAACTGTGCTTTTTCCAAGAGTTGTTTATAGATACACAGGTCAATAATCAGTCAGTCTCTTTCTCTTAGGAGGCTGAGTACCTAGAATAAGATCCATAACTTTAATGCACTCATGATTGACATTATTGCTCAGTTTTGGTACTCTGTCACACTGAGTCTGGTGATTTGAATTTTTTCAATACCCTGCTCCTTGTGGTTGCTATCATTCAATCAAAGCTGACACACAAGATTAAACCTGTTTGATATCCTTGCTTAGTTTAAAAATGTGTGCTCTGATATCAGATTTCCTGGGTTAAGTCACAGCTTTACCATTTATGAGATGGGGAAATGACTTGGGCAAGACATTTAACTTTTCTAAGCCCCAATTCTTTACAGGCTAATTATAAGACTTATCTACAATGTTATTGGAAAAATGAAATGAAATATTCTATGTAATAAGTTTAAAGTAGTGCCTGGTACTCAACATGTATTAGCCTCTATTATTACTATTTATGCATAACAAGTGTTTTCTATTTGCAATATCCAGAGAAAGGGTGATCTATGGTTCCAAATCTGTGAAAAAGGCTATTTGTCTATAGTTTCTCAAATTTAAGAAAGGTTTTATGGTTTTATGGAAGAATATGTAAGTAATCATTCTTGGGACCCTTGGATATGAGGGCACAGTGGCTGGACCCATTAATGATTATTGCTGGAACAAGAGCGATCACTGTCTACAGTACACCACTTAAATACCGGTCAGATAACTGTGCTCTGTGGATGAAGAACCTTAGTCAGTTGTTGTTTTGCATCTAAAGAATCCATAGTAGTGGGGAACCTTAGCTAATTTGAAACTTTTTCTCATTCTGGCAGAATTTGATGGAATCTTATATTATATTGAAAAGCTCAGATATTATAGTTGAAATGTTCAGACCAGAAGAGTGCCTGTTATTAGCTTTTCTTCCATGGGAAATCAGGCTTGCAAAGGGTAATTTAAAGCCAAAACAAAGGGCAAACTGGCAGAGATGCACATATCCACTTAGGAACAGATGGATTGAATCTGCACTTGCACTGGTAGCCAATTAGGTAAGTGAAAACTTCTGCTTTGAGTGTTTTAGCTTCAAAAATTTGATATAACAGAAGTTTGATTATAGTAACCGAAATTAGAAGTAGAATTACAGTGCTCTATTATAACTGGAAACTGGTATAATTCTTTGGTCCTCTCAAGTTTTTAGTTTCCAATTTTCTTGGAGGGGGAAGACATTTGAAGTTTGAAACATTGTGTTATTAGAATATGAGTTATATAAAAATTTTGATATAGAGGAGGCTCAGGATTGAGCTCACACCAAGGTGAGTAAATAATTTATTAATTATTCTTTAATATTCATTCATTATTCCCAATTATTTGTGAAAAATAATTGGGGAATACTATGGTGTCATAGAAACAGTACCTTAAAACAAGTTATAGATTCTTTAAGTATTCGCTAGTTAATTAATTAATTAATTAAAATTATCTGCCATTTAACATACGATTGACAATAGCAAGTAGAGAATATAAAACTGGATATAGAAGTGAAGTGAAAGTTGGTCATGTATAATGGGTTCACTGGCTTAGAATGAGAGTTAAATCCGTGAGAATGAATGAGTCAAGGATAGAACATCAGCATTCAAAGAAAAGTTAAAAGAAATAAGCCAGCACTAATGGAACAAATAAATATCAGAGAAGTAGCAAACAGAAGGCTGTGAGAAAGGACTTAGAGATTGAGGAACTGAGGCTTCTGGTTCAAGGTGATAGGTTGAACATACATATATCTCATCTCCTTCCACAAATCCCATTGAAATAAAATTTAAAAGTACCAAGAGTAAAATATAAAAGTTCTCAAATCAGGCAGAGACATACACAAACCATTAACCCTGATGAATTTCTGGAAGATGAAAAATATGTGATATATTAAGAAATACAAGAGCGGGAGCACAGCCCAAATGTGCAGGCACAGAGCCTGATATGTAGATGGAAGCCATGCTCCCATATGACAGTGCCTCTGAAATGCTCCGAACCTGAAGACAAAAGGCCCAATTTCAGGAGTAGGTACTGGTTAGAGATCAGGGTTGATGTTTGTTTTCTGAGCAGCTATTCAAGTTAGCACCTCTTCTAGTACTGCTTGCCAAAAAAATTGGTTTGGAATTCCCAGGGGTGGGGGATACACCCAAGTAGTGTGGGATTAGCTTTGTCCTTGCTCCCTACTCAGTTTAAAGGAAAGTGGTTTGTGGGTTCAGATCTTACAACCTACACCTTTCACTGAAAAGAGGCCTGATGAAGAATAGGGCTGCATCCTGGCAGAGGGAACCCCGGACAGCCAAAAGGAACAAGTAAACTAGCTCTCAGTTCGTGGTTTTAAATAGAAAAATATATTAGAGGAAAAATAACACACACACACACACACACACACACACACACACACACACACACACACACACACACACACACACACACACACAGAGTGCCAATATGAACCAGTGAATCAACCCCAAAAGGAACAGATAATTCTGAACATGGAGTATAATTTTATATACAGGTGATCCCTGAACAACATGGGTTTGAAATGTGCACGTTCACTTTATATGGGGATTTTTTTTTCACTTAATACCTGTATTGTTTTTGATCCAGAGCTGGGAGTTTGCGAATGTGGAGGGCTAACTGTGTGCGTTGTTCTATGCCATTTTATAAAGGGGACTTGAGCACCTGTGAATTTTAATACCCATGGGGAAAGAGGGTCCTGGAACGAACCAATCCCTTGTGGATACCAACAGTAGTTAAATTTTGGGAGAGCCAAAAGTTATATGTGAATTTTTGTTCAAAGGTCAACTGTATACCTTCATATACACTAAAGAACAATAAAGACATTGGAAATTTAAAAATGTGATGTCTGAAACTGAGAAAATAAAAAAGAAGTGCTAGAATATAAACCTGAGGAAATCTAGAAATCAGGGCAAAGAAAAATAGGAACATATAAGGGAAAATTTTAAAATCTAAGAACAGCAGTCCCCATTTTTGGCACCAGGGACCAGGGCTCATATGAGAATCTAATGCCCGATGATCTGAGGTGGAGCTGAGGTGGTGGTGCTAGTGCTGGCGAGTGGCTGCAAATACAGATGAAGCTTCTCTAGCTTGCCTACTGCTCACCTCCCACTGCTTGGCCAGGTTACTAACAGGCCACAGACAGGTACCTGCCCACAGCCCCAGAGTTGGGGACCCTTGTTTTAGAGGATCCATCTGGGAAAGCTATAATCCTTCAGAAAGAGTTTTAGAAGAAGAATATATATATATACAGAAATCACCAGAGAAATAATAGAAGAAGATTTATTTTTTTTTTAGACATTAACACATACATTCTCAGCTTGAAAAGATGTAGAGTGACGAGCGTGTGAATGAAGAAGAATCTGTCCACATCTAGACAGATTTGTGGAAGATAAAGACAAGGCACTGAAAGTCTCCACTACTGCTTCTAATAAGTGGGAATCCAACTTCTCATTAGAGATATTGTATGTTTGAGGAATGCGGTTGAGAAAAACATGATTTAGAATCTAGAATTAAATACCAGCCAAACTACTAATCAAGAATTCAGGTAAACTGAGGACATTTTAAACTATTCAAAACTTAGAAAAATTTACCACTGGTACACCATCATTTTTGGAAGACTTGCTTACTATGTATCCAACAGATCAATAAAGGAGATTGAGAAGAGAAAAAAGTGAGATCTACGAAAATAGATTATGTCCTTAACCTACTGTGTATTGTGTTTATGTGGTAGAATTTCCGTTTTGTAGGAGGTAAACACTATAGTATTCAGAAATGAATGTCACCAACTTACTTTCAAATGGTTCCGAAAAAAAAAAATTTGCTTCGTATTATTGTAGTTCCAACTTTTCTATAACTGTGATTACTTTGGGAGGAGAAAAAAATATTAAAAAATAAAATGAAAGTAGGAAATTGTCAAAGGTAAAAAAAAAAAGTCACCTTTCCAGTGTCCCCCTCCCACACACACAAGGCACACACTATCTAAAATTCCATCCCCATCCTCCATTGCCCAGCACTCTCTATTCTACCTTCGTAGCATCAATCAACAATGGACTTACTAGTATGTATTATTGTTTATGTTTCTTATCTCTTGTCTCTGCCTCACTAGCTAGAATAAACTCTTCATGAGGAGCTTTCTGTACTGCTATATTCTTTGAGTATGGAACAGTGCTAAGAACATGCTGAGTTCTTGATAAATATTTGTTGAGTGAACTAATAATCCCATTATTTCAGGGACTAGTGATAAGTAAAATGTCATTATGTATGAACTATTAATGCTTTTTAAATACTAAAATTGCAACTCCCCAAATCACCTATGATTTGAGATTACCAATTTTCACTACAATTTCTACATGAAAAAAAATCTACTCAAACACCACTTGGAAGATTATTGACCTCTGAGATACCTTCTTTGAGTCAATCTAAGGGAAGAACATTTTGAATTCTAGTTTGCAATTTTAGCAATATTGAGAAGATGGTTTGCTACTTAATTTTTTTTCAGAACAAGGTATAAATAAAATATTAAGATAAATAGCAAAAGATTTTTAAAAAGGAAAAATAATTTTAGCATGACATACAGCAGATGTAGAGTGGAATTAGAACAGGGAATAAGATAGCTCCAAGAAGAACATTGCCAAGAAGAAAATAATTTCAAGTAATAACATAGGTGATTAAGAAGCTAGGTGACCTTAATGATAAAGGATAGCATCATAAAAATAAACAACTAAAAGCCATGTACTGTTCCCCTTCCTTGTTTGTTAGTTATGTGCTCTTTCCAGCTGCACAAAGTTAATGGTGGGATTCATCTTCACTCAGTAGAGTTGAACTACTTGAATCTGCAGAGAACTACGTTTAAAAAATTATGTTATTGTAAATGCTGCTTTTTTCGGAGGGAGGATTAATCTGCGGACAAAACAAAGATGAGTTACTTTCAGTTATAAGAAGAGAAGTGATATAAAATTGGATGTTATAAAGTGTAAGATGATGCCTAAAACGAATGAGTCAAGAAATAGAAGGTTGTGTTTATTTAAAGACATAGGGTAGCAAATTAAAAAAAAAACCTTAATAAATAAAAATATGCCTTCAAAACTCCTCATTCTTCACGACAGGGAGAGTAGTTAGATATAGTTTAAATTGATAAACAAATGAATGAATATAAACATTATGGATATAACCACCAAAAAAAAAAAACCTGTAAAAATTTTAAAGTGATTATCAAAATGAGGAGTAGGATTGAGAGTGAAAGATATTTTATTTTTTATCTCAAATTCTAAGTTTGAATTTGAAAATTTTAATTATATACTAGATGTGCACAGAAACATATCTGATATGATGAACCTCAGCTGTGAGCATTGATTGATTTCCCCCAGCAAGAGGGAAGAAGGCATAGCAAGGAGAGGATTTTGTTTTATTCCTCAGTATGGTTTTCAATTATGTGTTTGCAATGAGCATAAAATTACGCAAAAAAAAATCTATATATTATTATCTAAAGGAAGGTCAATAGGCAACAGAATTAAATGCTGAATAAGATAAGAACTAGAAGTTCAATTGGATCTGGCAATTGAGAAGAGACCCAAAGAAAAATTTCCAGAGTGTAGAGACAGAAGTTTCAAGGGAACTTTTTCCTCAATGAGTAGTGAAAGGGAGTAGGGGCAGAAGATATAAACATAAATTATTTTCAAGAAGTTTTGATAAACAAGGGAAATGAGAGAATATGTGAAAGCTCAATAGCTAACATTTAAAGAACATGGTTATCTAATGAGTACATATATTGTAAAATAGAGCTGTTGTATCAAATAGCTTTAACTTAAAAGTGAGAGGATCATGATATGTATAGAACATCAAATAGTCACATAAAGATTTTTCTAAGAAAAGGTAATCCCTATCTCTTTCCATTTAGGATGAGGCGAGTATCTAATACATTTTTATGAAGGCTTGTTTTACGATTTTTAAGACCTAGAAATTTCCCATCTATATAATGTTTGTTCCTGGCAGACTTAGAATTTTTCCATCTATATATGTCAAGCAGCACCTTAATAGATTGTTTATTTTTGTATTTTATTTCTAGAGACCCAGTGATCAACTTGCCACCACCATAGATTTTTTTCAGGTAAAACATTCATTGCCATTCTAACACTGCGGTTTATTATGGTTATTGCTCCCACCTTGTCTCTGATATTAATGCTCCATCCTTGGCCTCTCCCATATTGGGATCTCATTATTCTCACTGAGATCAGAAAAGCCAACTCATTCTAGTGTTCTTTGCTATCATCTGTAGAGAAGAGAGCTCCCTTGGAGCTCTTCAAGGTAATGGTGTCCCTTAACCATTCAGTTAAAGGAGTACGTTGGCTAAAGAAATGACCTTTGGAACCCTGGGTGGGTATTGGTAAATGCTAGTGGTTTTATAAAAAATTGTGAATCGACACTATGCATTTCTAAGGAGAGATAATGAGGATGTGAAGGAAGTTATATCAATGTTCATCCCCCTTTTACTCTAGATTTTATAAAGATAACATGAATTTAGCAGTGATCTTTTGAATGCTTAGGTGTGCCAAGCTCCGAACTACGTACTACAGATTACAAGTAAAATGAGACATGGGTTCTACCTTTGTGGGTTTCACAAGAGACTTGTGTCTATGCTGTATAATCTGCAGATCATATAATCTATAATGTTTGTTTGGCCCAAGAGAGTTAACATCTCAAGAACATCACCTTTCTCTTTTCTCAAAATGTGTACAACTTAGAGAATGAGGGGTTTTCCTCCCTCAGCCCTTTCCTTTATTTCTCTTTTTCTTTGGTGTTATGCTGGTTCTTATTAAATTATTGATATAATAAAAATCGTTGTTTACTGGCAAATGTGACACTGTTAAGTGCTATTAGCTTATCACTCTGTTTTCAACTACCAAAACTTATAAATGTGTTATCTTCTGTTTATCCAAGAACTCACAAAATATTCCTTTTATTTCTATAGATTTGAAATGCAAAAAACAACAACAACAAAAAACTTTTTCGAACAACTTTTTCGTTTGCCTCCTAGGGCCCTAGCAGCTGTGAGCTAGACAGAGGGTAGAGTGGTCTCACTTTGGGGCTGTTTTCATGTGATCATAATCAAATATTTTTAAGAAATAGAATAATTTTTGAAGATTAGTTATCACAATTGTGCTGTATCAATGTTGGAAACTAAAGAATGCTTTATTTTTGCTTCGTAATCATCACTTTTCTCTAGATTTGTTATTCACTTCCTAATAGACACCAATATATCTGATTCTATTTTGTTCACAATTCTTTTCTTAATAGACTAATTCAAATAATACAAAATAATTAAGAGTAATAAGGTAGGATGATTTTATCTCATCTATATCATATATACCTTTATCCTGAGAATAGCTATAGCTAAGATTAAAAGTGAACATTACTGGCCCTCTTCAGCACTTTACATGTTAACTGATAACATTTCTCAATTTGTACAATTTACATTTTGTCCCCCCACACACTTCCTCCTTCTTAGAGCCAATCTGGCAGGAATTATTGTTATATCACATTTTCATATCATTTAGAGTAAAACTCTAACCTATAGTTGTTCTAGTTTCATTATGTATAAGTAAATCTCAACTTTGAGACTTCCAAAAAGAACAACCCATCTCTAGTAACAAGTTTCACCTCTTGCAAATCAAATGTTCTCACTTCCAGATCATCGACTTGTTATGGACTTTGGTTTATTTTGAAACCCAGCCAAGAAATGTGAGCAATGATTTTTTAAATTCTGGACAACATCTGACCTTCCCTTCCCTGATGCAATGAGCCTTAGGTTCCTGGACAAATTTTGATGGTGGAAGAGTTTCAGGGGAGAAGAAATGTTAAAAAATGAGAAAGAAAAATAATTAGGTGGTATTTCAAAATAATATCCTGCTACAAAAACTCATGCTCTATTAATACTGGGATAGAAAGTGGTATATGTTACTTTATATAGGGGAATCTTGAGGACTCTGTATTACTTATCTAATGGTTTGTAACGAATCATCCTAAAACTTATAGGCTAAAAAATGAACATTTATTATCTTTTATGATTTCTGTGGGTCAGGAATTTGGGAGTAGCTTGGCTAGACAGTTCTGGCTCAGTAATATCTCATGAGGTTACAGTCATCTGTCAGATGAGGCAAGTTATCTAAAAGCCCGTCTAAAGCTAGAGGATGCAGTTGTAAGGTGGTTCCCTTATGACTTTCAAGTTGGTGCTGGCTGTTCATGGAGGTCTCATTTTCTCTCCAAATGGCTATTTCCACAGGGCAGCTTGAGTGTCATTAAGACATAATGGTTGCCTTCCCCTGGAGTAATCTGAGAGACCAAGGCTAATGCTGCAATATCTTTTATGACTTAGCCTCAGATGTAACACATGGTTACTTTTGTAGTGTTCTTTTGGTCATACAGGTCATACACAAAGAAGTGAATACCAGGAGGTGAGCATCATTGGGATTCACAGTCTGTTCTCTGATGTCCAGTGGTTAATGTCTCTCCCAAGGAGAAAATATATTCACCACCTCCCAAGAATCCCAAAGGTTTCCTCTCATTATAGTATCAGCTTGAGGATGAGGATCTCATCATGTAAGTCAGGTTCAGGTACAGATGAAGCTCCCTATACAGAGTTCCCGAAGTAAGGCTCCTCCAATTCCTATCAATCTGAAGATCTGTAAACTAAAGAAACGAGTTAGCTGTTTCACATTTTCACCCAACATACAGTGGTTAGGCAGGAATAGGATCATGGCTTTCTATTTTTTTTTTTAAAAAAAAAAGGAAAATGGGAAGCACATAGGAATCACTAGCTCATAACAATTCTGAAAACTATATGCTGGCATTGTTTTTGATAAGCTCTCATTCCTACTTGTTCTCAGGATTGATTCTCAGTGGCTCCTGGGTCTATTCTTTGGGCTTTTAGTTTCATTCTCTGATTCATTCCTCTTTTCTATCTACTATTAAAAGTCCATGTGTTTCCAAGGGAATAATTTTCTAAGCCCCCTTTAGATTTTGGAGTCTAAAGGCCTCTTTTCATTTTGTATGGTCCCTAACCCTTTTAGTTTAGTCTGGTGGTATTTATACGAATACGGCTCTCTTAAGAACTTTGTGAGTCTTTTATAAATATTATTGGGGTTCACAAAACTTCAGGATAATAGGCTTTGCTCCACTGTGGGCTTCTGCTGAGGTTGTCGAGGGACAACACCTCACGAGCTCAAATGTTTATTTAGAGAATCTGCAAGGTGCACCATTAAAATCCCTTGAAGACCTTTTGCCTAACTTGACAGTTCTCTGAGGCGCTGCCTTAGATCTTCTGAGATCTAAAACAAAGAATTTTACAGTGACACACTTAGTTTAATTTTTGTACCATGTTTCCTTATTGGGTCTAGGATTTAGTCTACTTAGATACAAATTCTTAATTTTAGCATATTTGCAGTCTGGAGAGGCCATAACGCCTGTCGTTTTTAAATGTTTAACAATCCTTCCTTTCACTTCTCTCTCCTGTTGCATTTTCCTATAGCATAAGAAGTTGTTAGGTGGCACTGTCAACACAGCCTGGAAATTTCCGCGGCTCTATTACCCAGTTCATTATGTACAATTTTTACCTTTCCTCTTTATCATAGTCAAAAATGTTGCTAAACCTTCTGCCACAACATAACCGAAATTCCCATTCTTTTTCCAATAGCTTTTTCCTTATTTCTTTTTTACCCTTACCAGTAACCTTGTAGAGAAGACTGTTATACTTCTGCTTAGAGTCTGTTTAAGACCCTTTCGATTTTTACACTCTCCTCAAAGTCCTTCCAGTTTTTACTCATAATACAGTTCCTATGCTACTCCTGTATTTTTAAGGTTCTAGCAGATATATCTACTTCCAGATATTGAAATGTATATTAATCATCTGTTCCTGTTTAACAAATTACCCAAGAACCTAGTGGGTTAAAACAAAATAATCATTCATTATTTCTCACAAATTCTGTAGATTAGGAATTTAAACAGTGCAGAGGGGATAGTTTTTCTCTGCTCCATGACGTCTGGGTTCTCAACTAGAAGACTCAAAGGTTGTAAGCTAGAAGCAACTGAAGACTTGTTCATTTGCATGTTGAGTGGTTGACGCTGATGTTGGCTGGAGGTCTAGGTGGATGTTATTTGTCCAGCTACATAATATCTCCATGTGGCCTGGACTTTTTCACAAAAAGTGGCTGAATTCCAAAAGGCAAGCATCTGGATAGCCTGTAGGCATCTGTATCCTTTTAATGACCTAGTCTTGGAAATCACATAGCATCACTTCTGATGTATTACATTGGTCTGGTCAGTCACAAGCTCCCATGCCTACATTGTAAAAAGAGTTTGTGGCTGGGATAACATATAGGTGTTTGTATAGGTTTTTCCATATTTGGAAAATACAATCTACCACAGCCACCAGAGCTTTAAGTCATGGCAAGAACAAAACACTCATGTACATCAAACCAAGCAATATATAGTATACCTCTAATTTAATCACTATATATATACATCTATATAAAACTTCTTAAATTTTAAGGTGGCATACCAAATTCTACTAATTTTACTGAAAAAAAAATCAAACAAATCATGAATATTATATGGACAAATAACTGAAGATAATTTAATAAAAATATGAATATTTTCTGCTGTTATAATCTTGCTAAATCTTTAATAGAATCTGAAAAAGTAAGAACAAATGTTAAAGAATTGCTTTAAAAATACTGAATCTGAGAAGAATTTTACTAAATATTCAGAATAATACAAATTCTTTTATCTTTTGTTTAGAATATTATATACAATTGTACTAAAGTTAATTTTTTTTTTTTTTTTTTACTTATATTCGTATAGTATATAGTTAATCAAAAGACAGGGCAGAATGGAATATAATTCCATGTTGGTGGACATTTGGATGAGAAGGGACATCTCAGTTATTTTATGCATATTGGTCTCATGATTTCAAATATATAGATATAGAGAGTATCTATACGTCTCTGTATAGGAAGACTGTATCACTCATACACAAGTTGGGAATAGATGAATTTTGCATTTTGACTTTCACTTGTTATTTGACATAACATAGACCCTTACTATAAAGTGTGGTCCATGGACAGCTTGTTAGGAAAAAAGAGTTCCAGGTCTCACTGGTAGTTACGAAATTTACATTTCATAAGATCCTCTGATGACTCAAAAGTACATTGAGAAGTGTTGAAACAGTCAATATTCTTTAACATACATATGTTACAATTCCAAGATGGCAGTTGCAGGCAAATTTATTTATGGACTGACCTTTACTATAAATCGAGGTCATTTTCCTGTGTTTTAAGTATTATTGACTTTTGATTTGCCACTTAGCCATATGAAGCAGAAGTTTTCTAATTCTATAATATACTTTTTTCACTTTGTTTTTACCTGCCTATTGTATAGATGAGACATTGACCAGGTTGGCGAACAAATAATTAACATTAGGAGATACTGTCTCCACTTTCATAATGAACCATTCACTCTAAACATTCTCTCCACTTTAAACATTTTCCTCAAATGTTATTTTTGAAATAATGCACTTTATTTTATTTTTCAACTTTTTAATACAAAAATTTCAAATATACAGTGAAGTTTAAAGAATAGTAAAATAACGTCGCGTGCTTTATACAGTCACCTCACTATTGACTCTTGCTCTAGCTAACCACTAGTTCTAACTAATATTTGTGTACTGACTACCTAGATTCAATAGTAAAAATTTTTGCTATGTTTCCTTTAACTTTCTGTATGTGTGTAAGACATTTTTAAATGAATTATTTAAAAGTAATTTGGGGATATGATAAAACATAACCCATTAATATTTCCTCATACTTCTAAGAATAAAGACATTTTCTTTCTTAATCTTAATACCATTTTTACACCTGATAAAATTAGCAGTAATTGGCTAATGATATCTAATATCCAGTCTATATTCAAATCATCCCAAGTATCTTTTACAATTTTTAAAAATCTAGTAGCATAGGTCATTTTGGTTTGTTTGTTTCATTTTGTTTGGAAAAGGGGGGCTATAAAATCAAGAGTTTATTTTTATAGTTTTCTTTGGAAAATAGTTTCAACCTTTGGCCTTTCAGTTTGGGTAAAAGTTATATAAAGAAGAAATTTAGAGATGAAGGTTTTGGAAATGATTCAGGTAGGGAAGACAAATGTGGATCAAATATTTACAGATTAAGAAAATGGAGCATAACAAGACATTTGAATCTGAACAAACATTTTTAATGAAATTTCATCAGCTTTTTCTTAAAAATAAATGTTTATATAGTATCCCTGCACTGAGGAACTTTGTTGGCGCTTTCAAATATGAAAGGAAAAGGGGGATGGTTACTTTTCACTCTCTGTTTTTTATTACTTTTTATGTTCTTTCAATGCAGACAAGAGCCATATGTTGACCCTAAGCGAGAATCTTTACTATATGCGTAATTTCTCAAGGATTAGAAGTTCTAGTTGAAGTAGATGTGACATCATATATTAAAGGGGGCAGTGTACTAGACAGAGAAACAGTTTTGAAGAGCAAATAGTTTGGGTTCATAGAAGGCCACTTTAATAGGCTTGTCTCTTAAAGTGGCTTTGAATCCTGCTTTCTCTAGCTTTGCAGCTTGGGAGCTCATGAGGGAAGGAAGAAGGTGGTGAGGATTTGGGAGCAAAGGTAAGGATTTTATGGGATACTTATGGCTGAACAGGAGGAAAAAGAGTTGGGTCAACATTTATTCTGACCACTCTCAAAGTACTATTTAACTAATCAGACTGAAACCTTTGAAAATTGATGAAAAATTTTAATAATTAAAATACAGTTTTATAAAATATTCACTAGTAGTGAAGGTTGATAAAACCATATGGTTTTATCTTCAAGACATTGATACTTAAATACAGTGTACCAGAATATTCTTTTTTTTTTTTATTGAATACTTTAGTATCATGTGGACAAAAACTACATAGCAGTGCTAAAAAGAAATGAGGGATATCATAGTAGAAAGGACTTAGACTCTGAATTGAGACAGAACTTACAATCTTGGCTCTGTTATTAGTTATGAATCTAGGCAAATTATTTAACTTTCTTAAGCCCCACTTCTTAAATGGGTGTAATAGTACTTACCTCTGAGGGTGATTGTTAGAAATACATGAAAAAATACAGAGCACAGTTTCTGGCAAAGTCAGGTACTCATGAATGTGCCTCAGCTTCCCTTTCATTATACTTACTGATTTTGATATTTAATATATCTGGTCTTGGGACCACCAAACTGGACACAGAGAGATCTAAAACATTAGATCTTCAAAATGTGATAATTTCTGCCACTATGAGAAAACCGGTAATTTGGTCTGTTGTGCAATTTGTCAGTTAGATGGTAAAGAATCGTTTTTTCTGTTTTTAATAGTTCCCTATTAAACTTTATTCTGCAAGATGCTTGATGACAGAAAACTCTATGGAAAAATGATGTTGAAACATATTCTAGACTTTATTTCCTTTCTGGAGTATCTCAATTTGACACATTACACTAAGTGGTATATTTCCTAATAAAATTTCCTTTAAAAACTTTAAATCTGTTCTTTTCTCTGTCTGTTCTACCAGCAGCCTAGTTTATCATCATTTCTCACTGAACATTGAGAGTAGCTCCATCTTTGTCCTGAGGCCTCCTATTTAGTCCCACGCAGCAGCCTGGGTCATTTCTATCAAACTTTTATAAGATCTTACCACGCTCTTGTTAAAAACCTAGCAGTGCTTTCCATCAGTCTTAGAATAAAATCCAAATGTGTTTCTTGGCTTACAAAATACCTCATGATCTTTCCTCAACCTGCTTCTATGAGCTTCTTATCTTCCCGCTTACCCCACTGTCCTACAAAGAAGACTCCAATCTCTCTTTAAAAATGCTGCATTTTCTCTCACCTCAGGGCCTCTGCACTAACTTTTTCTTTCTACTGGAATTGATTTCTCTCTAATTTTTACATGACTGACTCCTTACACTTTAGATTTGGCCTTTCCTCAGAGAAACTATCATGTTTGGAATAGTCAACTGGTTAGTCTATTTTATTCTTTGGATAGTATTTACCTCTACTGTTTTTATTTATACCTACCTACTTACCTATCTTTCCTTCTTCATTTATTATTTCTCCTACTAACAAGTATCATACGTTAGAGCAGAGACCTTGCCTTTCTTGTTCACTGCTTTCTCCTCACCTTGACATAATTAGTAGTTTAATAGAGTTGAATCAAATGGCATAACCCACCCCCCTCTTTTTGTTTTTATTCTTGGGTAGGAGAGAAATAGTTTGATATAAAAAGGAGAGGCTAAGCTTAGTAGAATGGGGAAGAAAGACAAAAATGCTATGACTATGCTTTATCTAAAAAAAGTTTCTATTGGTTAGTAATTTGAAGATGATTTTATGCTATAAACATTTTTTAAAGTAAGTTTTATTTTAATAAACAAGTGTCTTATACCAGCATTAACATCTTACAACTGTTAATCTGATGAAACTTGACTTTCTAAGTGATTGCAGATGTGGTGTGTTGTTTGATTGTAATTTGATAATTGGTCGTTGTGCTGTTTGAGGTTTATAAAATGCAGTCTTTTTTCTTTTCTTCTGTTTCATTTTTTTTCCCACCACACATAACACACAGTACATGATAAATTTTACTCATAGATTTTGAATATCTAATGACAATGTTTTACATCTGTTATACTTCATACACTGTAAAATGTTTTCACATTTATTACCCCAGTTGATCTCAAATGTTTTACTTATAAAATGTGTTTATTTTACATATTGCCTATGTTCATTTATTGGTAATTCCTTTTTTATTATCAAAGAAGTAAAAAGGTTTTCAAAAATATTATGTAGGCATTTTTTTAAAGCTCAATTATTAATTTTTCCCCCATTCAGTGAATTAACTCTTGTGTTTTCTAGTGTGTTTTACCCTTTCGATTTTTCCTTTGCCAGTGCTTTTGGATATGTCTATGTAAATATTTCCATTTCTGTTAGAGTTCTTAAGTCCTGATCAGTGTTTCTGGTTTCATCAAATTCTCCCTCTTTTGTTTAATAAATCCCAGGAAAACCTTTTGTACATTTGCACTCTTTTTTTTTGATCTGTTATTCGGAACTTCTACTTTCAAAGCCTCTTGCAGTGGCAGAGATCAGGCATGGTCTCTGACCTATTTTAGAAGATTTCTTGTAAGATTGGAAGTACTTTTCTGTTGCTCATCCTTTAATTCCACCAATTTTCACTTTATAAATATCAATGTTTTTGCATATATCTCGACAGACTGCAGTCCTAGCTTTCAGTTTTTAGTCTCTTTTATTTACTTTGTCTTTTCTTCAACAGATCTTTTTAGGTATCGTTATTTATCATAATGAAATATTTTATCTTATTGGAAAACTCTCTCCTCATCTGATTTTTAACAGAGCAGGAAGAATTTGATTTCTGACATTTCTGACATTTGTCTCCCTCTCTCTGCCTCTTCACCTCTTCACCCTATTGTTGTTCTCCTTGAAAAATTTATTCTCCAGAACATTACACTGTGCTTTACTTAGTCTGGGCTGCTACAACAAAGTATTATAGATTGAGTGGCTTATAAACGACAATTTATTTCTCTATATATTTCCATAGCATTTCACACTAATACAGTCTTGATCACATATCACCTGCTTCTTTTCTCTTTTTCTACATTTGTTGGTAGGCACCAGGAATGTAGGGAATATTCCTACATTTTCCAAAATACTTGCACATACATGGTACTTAATAAATATTATTTGATTTAAGTTCTTTGGTTATTTATGCCTCTATAGAATATTTTTTGACCTAATCCCTCTTTTAGTCTCTCAAGATTTTTGAGCAAGATTCCTGAAAGTCTTATAATCACACTCAATAATCTTCAGTTTCTAATATCTTTTTTCTCTTCATTTAGTAAAAAAAAAATGTTGGTTTTTATTTTTCTCAGGACAATTGATTATTATTAGAGCTGTAGAGTACTTGAGGAAAAATTCACCTACTAATCTCCCTTTCTAGTTTTAAAGATGAGGAATCTCAAACCCAGAGGTGTCTGTATGAGCATTAAGTGCTTAACTGACTTCTTCAGCAGAACTTAACTCCCATGTCTCATTGCATCACACTGCTGTAGGTCATTTAAAACAAGGGCCAATGGCTTGCTCAGGAAATCCTCATAAGCCACAAACATATTAGAGTGAAGTTATCAGAAGCAAGACTGTTTCTCTTCAATAATCTGATAATGCTACTCATCTCTTGAGCTGTGATTCATTCCTCTTGATGATTTACTTTCTGTAATTCTTGCCTTGACCTTGGTCTACTGCATTACCTTTTCTTCCTTCTACAATAGAGGCAGAGGTTTCCCTCATGAGTGGAAAATGATATCTACATGTTGAATAAGTTGGAAGTTGGAAGCCCACAGAAATTATCTAGGGTAGTGCTATGCTTTGAAAGGAATGAGATCATTGATAATGTAACTGATGATTGATGCAGATCACAACACTAACATTGCCTGTATATTTGGCCTCCCCTCTCACTCACACCACTGACTCAGACTTGCCGATCCAGTACTTGCAACCATTTTGCACTTGGGTGGAAGGTCGGCTTTCTTCTTACTGTAATCCTTGTATATTCTGTATATACAAGGGCAGCTAGTTTCTAGCTCTTGTATATTCTGGGCAGCTAGTTTCTAGCTCTGTTTTAACCATATCCACACCCTTCAATCTTATTTCAGATTTGTATAAATTTGTTGCAATCTCCTAACTGTTATTATCCACTTCCTATTATCTTCACTGTCAAAGATTTATCCTTTACTATCCTTTTATTGGGATTCTTAGTGGAAGGGGAGAGTTGTGTCCAGCTCAGTTGTCATCTTGATCTATTACTTCTGTTTTTTCATTTTCAATGCAAATTAATTAGCTGCTCTTGATTTTCCATCTAGATTCTGAAACATTTACCTGTTATTCATGCTGGTTATATTGGGGGAAAATTAGCATATTGTAGTTCCTTACAGTTGGTCCTCCATATCTGTGAGTTCTACATCTGTGGATACAACCAACCACAGATTGAATATATTTGAAAAACATTACATTGTTGCTGATGTGTACTATATGTAGTTAGGCCTACCTTGGTTGCATCCACTCAGCATGTAAAGACTTTTTTTTTTGGTATTATCTCCTGAACAGTATAACCACTATTTACATAGCATTTACAGTGTAATAAGTACTGAAAGTAATCTAGAGATGATTTCAAGTATACGGGAGGATGTACATAGGTTACATGCTAATAATATGCCAGCCATTTTATATAAAGGACATGGATACGAAGGAACAACTGTATCATATGCCCCTTTCTGCCATAGAATTAGGTGATCCCTATTTCTAAGTCTCAAACTCATGCATCTTTGAGTATAAATAATATTTATAATTGACAAAAATATAAATACATCAGTAAATACTTTTTATCTATTTCCTCTTATGATTATAATTTAATTTATTAAAATATTACAAAACAAAAATCTTCACAAAATCATGCAAAATGTCAAATGTGTAATATCTCAACATCGTGTGAGATCCAGATGTGTCTAAGACTTAGAGAGCTAATTAGAGGTAATATTTATCTCCAGTTATAACAGCTAATATTGGTTAGAAGTTGGAAGGTTCATTTTAGCTAAGCATCCAAGTGCTTGGCTGCTGATCCTAAACCTTATCTGAACTATCTGAACCTTTCAAATCTTAAAAACTGGGCTGGACTTCTTAAGAGAACAGCTTCATCTGGGGTATTTGGGTCTGTTGATTCCAGCTGGAACCTAAAACTGCAGAGAGACGCAAAATTAAAGAATAATTGGGGGGAAACACTGAACTGCCCCAAACCTCAGAAAGAGGCTTTGGTTAAATTTGGAGCAAAGGTTAGGGATTAATAACAACTTCTATTTTATCTGGCTACATTCATCCATCCTTTAAAAAAAGTGTTCTGTTTTTTTTTTAAATTTATTCTTCTAAATGAAAGGTCATTAATATTTCTTTGTTTTTGATTGAGCAATATAGTAAAACATTCTTTTAAACAGTGAAACTCTGTGGGTTTTACATATCCCATGTGAGAATTCGACAGCCAGTGATTGCTGCAGAATGGCAAAATGCGTGTCATTGATCATTAACGCATACCTAGGTTTAGTTTGGGGCATCACACCAAATGGAGCCTTAAATCAAGTTGTAGGAACATCATAAAATATAGTTCACTATAAGCATAGAGCATAAATAAGAACAAAACATTCTCTATTGTGTTCTTCATCAACTCTGTGAAGAGTACCCACATTCAAAACACATTTTCTGTTTGCTTTTTCTTTCATTTTTACAGTTTTATTTCACTTTAAATACATCAATTACAGTGGAGGTATTTTGAATATGTAAACATGTAGATGTAGAACACTAATATTTGTTAATTGCCTAATATGTGCTAACCGTATGTACATAATCTTACAACAACTCTAAGAGGTAAATATTATTAACTTAATTTTACAGAGACCGAAGTTCATAAAGTCTGTTTATTTGCTTAAGCTTACACAGTTAGTGCGATGGTTAATTTTATGTGTCAACTTGGCTGGGCCATGGTGCCCAGATAATTAGTCAAACATTATTCTGGATATTTCTGTGAGGGTGTTTTTGGATGAGGTTTACATTTAAATTGGATTTTGAGTAAAGCAGATTGTTCTTTATAATGTGGGTTCCTCATCCAATCAATTAAGGGCCTGAACAAAATACTGACCCTCCTTAATCAAAAGGAAATTCTGCCAGGAGTCTGTAATATTGGCTCTTCTTGGTTCAACAGCGGATTGACTTTGGACTCTAACTGTTACTCTTTCCTGAATCTCTAGCCTACAGGTCTCCCCTATAGAATTTTGGAACCACTGAGCATCTACAATCATGTGAACCAATGCTTTAAACTAAATCTCTTTCTATGTGTATACACACATCCTGTTTGTTATGTTTCCCTGGAGAACCCTGACTAATACAGCTGGTAAGTTGGGAAGCCAAGGTTCAGACCTATTCTGCTGACTTTCATAGCATTATAGGAAAACTAATTTTTTACAAACACGTCCTTTTATCTGCTTACTGAGTTTGTATTCAATTTGTTACTACATGTTCACATTTATGTTTATATACACAAATGTACACCTGCATATGTGTCAATACATAGTTATTGAGTGTCTGCTATGTGGTCTTGGTTATATATATATATATTATTAAGTTTTGGCTTTTGCTATGGAACTCCTTAATAAAGAGAATGATTGATGAATCTTATCCTCAAAATATAATTAATGTGGTGAAGATTGACTCATTTCACCATACTTACTATTGCATGGTAGGAATATTTTGCCCCTCTGATATTATTATGAGCTAAATTTATCCCTAAAATCTAATGTTTATGCCTAAATCCTTCTAACTGAGAACATTTTCCTAAATTTCCCCCAAATTTGGCTTTACGAAAGATTTAAAAAAATTTTTAGTGTTAAAATAATCATAATTCTGATTATTCAGTTTTCACTTACTCATGACTATAAAAGTGAAACATCTAAAACAAAAATATGGAAAATTAAGATATGAAGCAGTAGCAAAATACTATGGAAAACTATGGCATACTATTTTCAAAGGCCCTCTACAAATTGCCTAAATAGGGAGCATTTCTAGTAATATTACCTGTAGCTATTTATCTATCTTATTAGTTAGTTTTATAGATGTTTATTTGCCAGTCTCTGTCTTTGGTATATCATGGCTCTAATTGTTATCAGTTCCAGCTTAGATTTATACTTGGCGATACAATTTAAGTGAGGCACAGTGGTCAGGACTAGGGTGTATGAACGTAGCT
>NW_011888824.1:4850892-4852072 GCF_000151845.1 Pteropus vampyrus | reverse complement strand
GAACATGTGATTAGATTAGGCATACCTAGATAATTTTCCTATTTAAGTCCTGCTGTGTCATGTAACATAATTTAATCATTAGAGTAAAATCTATCATTTTCACTATCTCGGGGATTGTGCAGAGCATGCAACCAGGGAGTAGAAAATCTTGGGAGCTATCTTAGAATTCTGGTTACCATACTCCCTTTTCATTTTGTGTGCATAATTTTAATGTTATGTCTATTACTATCCTTATTAACTTTTCTGAATCAACTTTGAAAATGTTTATTGTAAACAACAATTAATAAGGTTTACTTTGTGATCTCAAATTAGGTTTTTTTTTTCCCCCTTAAAATATGAGTTTAGCTCATATTGATCTATAGACATGTGATCTTAATTCTTTCACCGTAATTTAGGTTCCACTTTCTATTTGCATCATTCCCATAAAAAAAAAATTCACTATTTTATCTGTTGGTATACTTTTTCACATTGCTTAGTGTATGTTTCTTCTAATAACTTATAAGCTTTGTATTTAAATTCTTCATGTAGCCTTAATTACCATCTCACTTTATAGTTTTAGAATTTGTAGCTTTTACCTATTATGTGTAACTTTACCTGATACTTTTTTTAGAGTCAAAAGAAAAGTTTATTAGAAAAGGAGTAACACTCCACAGACAGAGTATTATCTCCTCTCAGAGGCAGAGAGTGAGTGGGACAGTGAGAGACAGAGTAAAGGCACTGAGAGGGACTGTGACATTAGAGACGAGGACAGTGAGTGATACCTGATACTTTTAATCTTCCATTTCTTTTTTAACAGCAGCTACTTACATTTCCAATGGTTAATTAACACAAATGCAATGATTCTTGCTGAGAGCCAGGAAACTTGATCTTAGCATCTATAATATCCACCTTTGTATGCCAGCTGTGAAAAAAGAATTATGTTCTAGAGAGATAATATAACATTTTAAGCCATATCAGCAGGATATAACTTTGTAAATATTAAGGCCAAAAGGCACATGTGTCTATAATTTGTTGGAGTTGTCTCTAACTGTGATCTCCCACCACGTTTTCATAAACCTTTAGTCTGATTTTCTTCCAGGGAATAGAGTCTAAAAAAATCAGGATTATGAAACATCTTTTTAAAGAAAAATTCTTTATTTAGAAAATATAGTTCATAATCAGAAGTTTACCCTTATAAATA
>NW_011888824.1:4848329-4850842 GCF_000151845.1 Pteropus vampyrus | reverse complement strand
CATAAAATATAGTTCACTATAAGCATAGAGCATAAATAAGAACAAAACATTCTCTATTGTGTTCTTCATCAACTCTGTGAAGAGTACCCACATTCAAAACACATTTTCTGTTTGCTTTTTCTTTCATTTTTACAGTTTTATTTCACTTTAAATACATCAATTACAGTGGAGGTATTTTGAATATATAAACATGTAGATGTAGAACACTAATATTTGTTAATTGCCTAATATGTGCTAACCGTATGTACATAATCTTATAACAACTCTAAGAGGTAAATATTATTAACTTAATTTTACAGAGACCAAAGTTCATAAAGTCTGTTTATTTGCTTAAGCTTACACAGTTAGTGTGATGGTTAATTTTATGTGTCAACTTGGCTGGGCCATGGTGCCCAGATAATTAGTCAAACATTATTCTGGATATTTCTGTGAGGATGTTTTTGGATGAGGTTTACATTTAAATTGGATTTTGAGTAAAGCAGATTGTTCTTTATAATGTGGGTTCCTCATCCAATCAATTAAAGGCCTGAACAAAATACTGACCCTCCTTAATCAAAAGGAAATTCTGCCAGGAGTCTGTAATATTGGCTCTTCTTGGTTCAACAGCGGATTGACTTTGGACTCTAACTGTTACTCTTTCCTGAATCTCTAGCCTACAGGTCTCCCCTATAGAATTTTGGAACCACTGAGCATCTACAATCATGTGAACCAATGCTTTAAACTAAATCTCTTTCTATGTATATACACACATCCTGTTTGTTATGTTTCCCTGGAGAACCCTGACTAATACAGCTGGTAAGTTGGGAAGCCAAGGTTCAGACCTATTCTGCTCACTTTCATAGCATTATAGGAAAACTAATTTTTTACAAACACGTCCTTTTATCTGCTTACTGAGTTTGTATTCAATTTGTTACTACATGTTCACATTTATGTTTATATACACAAATGTACACCTGCATATGTGTCAATACATAGTTATTGAGTGTCTGCTATGTGGTCTTGGTTATATATATATATATTATTAAGTTTTGGCTTTTGCTATGGAACTCCTTAATAAAGAGAATGATTGATGAATCTTATCCTCAAAATATAATTAATGTGGTGAAGATTGACTCATTTCACCATACTTACTATTGCATGGTAGGAATATTTTGCCCCTCTGATATTATTATGAGCTAAATTTATCCCTAAAATCTAATGTTTATGCCTAAATCCTTCTAACTGAGAACATTTTCCTAAATTTCCCCCAAATTTGGCTTTACGAAAGATTTAAAAAAATTTTTAGTGTTAAAATAATCATAATTCTGATTATTCAGTTTTCACTTACTCATGACTATAAAAGTGAAACATCTAAAACAAAAATATGGAAAATTAAGATATGAAGCAGTAGCAAAATACTATGGAAAACTATGGCATACTATTTTCAAAGGCCCTCTACAAATTGCCTAAATAGGGAGCATTTCTAGTAATATTACCTGTAGCTATTTATCTATCTTATTAGTTAGTTTTATAGATGTTTATTTGCCAGTCTCTGTCTTTGGTATATCATGGCTCTAATTGTTATCAGTTCCAGCTTAGATTTATACTTGGCGATACAATTTAAGTGAGGCACAGTGGTCAGGACTAGGGTGTATGAACGTAGCTGAAGAGTTTAGGGGTGTGTGTATGTGTATGTATGTGTATGGATGTGGGGGTGTGGGTATGTGTGTATATGGTAGAGTGTGTGTGTGTGTATGTGTGGGTGTGGGTATGTCCATGGAGGGGAGTGGTGGTGTACATTTAGTATTTGGTTCTCATCTTTTATATGCCAGCCATTGTCTTAGGTACCTTATGTCTGTCACCTCAATTACCTAATCACAATATTGTAAAATAGAAATTACCACCCTCATTTTACAGAGGAGAAACCTGAGGTTCAGAGAAGTTTGTCCAACATCAAACATCTAGCACACAGTGTAGGAGACTACAAACTTGTGTATAATTCTAAAATTCTGTTTTCCAATTATACCATGGTAAGGATATAGATGTCATTGAAGAATATGCCACAAAATACCCTTCTTGCTCATATACGCCTAAAGGGCCTCTGGAATAAACTGTATGTACCACCTTAAAAGATGTCCTTTTCATTTTGGTTAAGTACTAGTTCTAATCATCAGCCTTGTTTATTTCTTTCACATCTAGACACTGGGAGACCTTTGAGTGAAAATGGTGTTCCATCTCAAAAATCCTTCCATTAGCCCCACCTCTCATAAATCTTTTTCTCTCTCTCTCTTTCCTTCCCTCCCTCTCTCCTTCCCTCCCTCTCTCTCCTCCACTCCACTGGTTGCTAGATCCTTTCCACAGGAATTTAATATGCTCAGATTTTTTCCATCTATGTAAAAATAATTCTCCTTTGATATCATTTTCCCTTCTAGCAGCTACTTTCAATTTTTCTGTTCTTTTAGTTATCGAATTTCTGGAAAAAATTTGCCTTATTCATTTTTTTCACATTCTTTATTGAAATGTCCCCTGCTAAG
>NW_011888824.1:4837624-4848279 GCF_000151845.1 Pteropus vampyrus | reverse complement strand
GCTTTTCTTGTGTGGTTTCAAGAATTTTAAGTTCTTATGAACTCGAACATCTCAGAAATCCTCTATTTTTGTGCTTGATGCAAAAATCCCTATGTTCACTTATTTTAGGCCTCAGTTCTTTAATTTAGGACTGCTCTCTGTGTGGGGTTTCCTTTTTATAAAAGCTATCTATCTTTTTCTTTTTATCCCTTAAGTGATAACACAATTGAGATGCCAGATCTCTTCCTTTTATGTTCTATTATTGTTGTAAACTACATGTTAACATCGTCTCAAATTTTATTTTCATTGCTATAGTAATCAACTGTTTCTAAAGGTTTCAACAATTTTTCCTGGCTTCATCCTATTTCTAAAAGAGAATTATTCTTTTGCAGTGACTTCCTTTCATTTCTAATCACAGTTTCTTAATAGTTTGAGTTAGATTCATGACAGCACAAGCAAACAGTTAAAGATTATAGATTTTCTTCTTTTGTATTCTACCTGCTTTGTTTGTGCGGATGAAACAGTATCATGAGTGTCTTGGTGAAAATGTCCTGGAAGTAAGAGTGACATGTAAATAGATCATTATTTTTGTTAATTTTTATGGTAAAATGTTATTATATATTTTGGTATATCATGTTTTGGGCCCTGTTTTTACATGGGCCTGCCCATTGCCAGTTTGGAACACCAGAGTGAGCATGGACTTTGGGATGAATTTTAACTTTTTCATGTACCAGCTGTATGAGCTTGGTCAAGTTACTTAACATATTGAGGTCATGATTTCTTCAATTATAAAAATGTTGATAGCTTTTGTTTCACAGTTATACGTATTAAAGGATTTAATGTATATATGATATAAACATATAATGAAAGGGTTTAGAAGGAAGCCTAGCACATTGAAGAGCTCAGCAAGTACTAATTTCATTTTCTTTTTATTCTCTACTGCTACCTTTAATTTCAGGATTTATGACCCTTAGTCCAATATGGGCCACCCACCCACCTGAAAACCTTGCAGTCAATATCGCATAGTCTTTTTTTTAACAATTGCGAGTGAAAGATATTACGTAAAAAGTATATGCTTGAAAATGAATAAGTGTGTCCATATAGCCCCAAATTACTTTCTTCTTACATTAAATTATCATGGCATTTAGGATTAATTTAGTCATTGTGCTAAAGCTACCATGGTGAAAGAATTCAGTGGTAGATACAATAGAAAATCTCTCTAGTGAAATTATGAGATGAGTAGGGAGTTTTGTTTGTGTAAGAAAAATGAGCAAGAAAATTTTGCATAATGCCTTTTAGAGCAGTCTTGTTCTTTATAATTGCCTGAGATATTTCAAGGTGCTTTGTCATAAATCTGAAGACTTAAAAACATTGTTTTACAATCTGGCCCACGAAGAGTAATGACCTCTCCTGTTCCTTGTTTTTCTGGGTGATTAAGGGTTTCCTGACTGGCCCCAGGCCATCTGCCCTGACATTTCACCACCCTAAGGATTTAGAACTAAATTGTCAAATATATTCTCTTACTCTGAGAGATTTTTCTAGCTCCAGGAGATAGAAAGTGTTTGCTGTGTGTGCTCAAACCTTGCATGAAAAATCTTGCAAGTAATGCTTCTTACTGATGGTATAAAGCAGTCCCATCATTTATGCTTCTTTAACTAAATTAGGTGTAAATTATTTCAAGGAGGCCAAAGTTCTTCTCTGGGTTCCTGTGAGGATAATTTCACAAATACACAGCAGGTCCCTCCAACCACAAATTTGGGGCAGGTAGAAAACGAGAGGAGAGCTATGGAACTGGGGCCAGTACACACCTCTCCACAGGGGGTTTCCAGCATGTGGGTGATTTTTAACCAAGCTGACATAAATCGGACTGTGCAGAGCATTGAAATTCAAAATTCGGATCACTGTGCTGGGAGACGCCTGGATAGTGTTACGCTTCTCTCATTAAGAGGGACTGGAGTTGCGCTGGGGAGTTGAACTTTTAGCTGTATCAAAATAACAGTGTGGGAACAAAGAAGAGGCTGAGACAGGAGGTGTAGCCATAATAACCCAACTTCTACAAATAGGTTATGTGAGGTGTCCTGAACCCTCATCCTTTGAGATCATTTATCTGCAAACTGAGCTCAATAGAATCAAGAAGAATTTGGTCAGTGATTGCCATGGTGTAAATCTTCTGGGCAAGAAAGACTTGAGCCTCATTCTTTCTCAGCTAGAACATTCTGCCATAGTGGCCTATACTCCCCTGCCCAGTTAAAACTAAGTTTATTATAATGTGTTGCTTAGCAAAGCAAATCATTAACAAAATGAAAAAGCAACCTTCTGAATGGGAGAAAATATTTGCAAATCATATGCCTAATAAGGGGTTAATGTGTGATAAAAATTTTTGTTAGTGTTCAGATACATTTTATTTAAACCAAATTATTATTCATATCCATTAACATTTTATGAAAATTAGATATAAAAATTGGGTGTTAAAATTGGGTGTATAGGACAAAAATACAGCCTTCCTAAACTAAAAACAAATTTTAAATGCAGCAAAGAATCACACCGCAAGGAGAAAGAAAAATGGTAAATACAACATAGTAAACTAAGTAATTATAACATAAAATAGGATGACAGAATTGGTACAAAACATATTCATCATATTAAAAAATGTGAGTGGGACTAAATCATCTATTAAAAGAAAAAAGAAAAAAGAGAAAAAAATAAAAAAGATGTTTAAATCAGCTGATAAAACAAAATACAATCTGTGCTGTATAGAGACATAAGAAATATACACAGATATTAAAAAAGGCTAGAAATAAAGGTATGGGAAAAGCTATGCCATACACATAAAAACAAAAAATCAGAAGGTTGGATCTTGATATCAGGTAAAGCAGAATTGAACAAAACTATAAGTGCTCTTTACAGCAATCTCACTTGTAGGAATTTACTCTGAAGAGACACCTTCAATTATATGAAATTACAGTTGCACAAGGTTATTCGCCAAAGCATTTTTTTTTGTAATTACAAATAATTATAAATGCCTAAATATAGGAGATTGGTTGAAGAAGCTATGTGCATACACACAATGGAATACTATGCAGCGGTAGAAAGGAATAATGAAGAGCTCTATGCACTGATAGGAAGTAATTTCTATGATATATTATTATAAAAAAACAAAGTATAAAAGAATTTATATAGTGAGCTACCTATTTGGTAAGAGATATGGGGTTATAAGGAAACAAATACATATCTGCTTACTTTTTTAAAAAGAAACACAAAAAAGATAAATCAGGAAACATTGAAAGTGGCTACCTGTAAAGAGGAATGGGGTGGAAGAGATATAGAAGGGAGGACAGTTCTCTGAGTACACATTTCTCTGTAATTTTGGTATTTGGAAGCATGTTAATATTCTATACATTTAAAATAAAATTAAATCAGCAAGATAAACCAAAGCTGATTGCAAACAGCATTTTAAATAAGTGACATAACTACACCCAAGGGGGAAAAAGAACTAAAACAAGTAATTTGAACACAATGTGTTGACTCCATATCTTAAACTCTTTTAGTAGGTTTCTTCTTTCTAGTAGTCTGAATGTAGGAATTCTGAAACTATTTGTTGTTAATGTAGGATTGGGCAAGTGAATAAGTGTGTTGATGAGGGGAGTCAGGGTTCTCACTGTGGAGGAAGGAAGACACAGATATAAAACAGGGATGGCAAGGAAGAACCTGTGAGATTGGACTGAAATTGGTGGTATTGAAGTGACCTTATGGTGTCTAATATATATCTTTTACAAAAATTTTAATGTCATAAATGATAAAGGTTGAGATACTTTTCCAGATTAAAGGACACTAGAGGAACATAGCATCTAAATGTAATATATAATCTTAGACTGGATCATGGACTGAAGGGAAAAAAATATTATAAAGAATGTTATTGGGTAGACCATATGACCTGTCAATTCTACTTCTGGGTATTTATTCTAAGAAATCCAAAACACTAATTCAAAAAGATATATGCACTCCTATGTTCATTATGGCATTATTTACAATAGCCAAGATTTGAAAGCAACTTAAGTGTCCATCAACAGATAAATGATAAAGACGGGGTACATATATACAATGGAATATTAATGAGCCGTAAAAAAGAATGAAATCTTGCCATTTGTGAGAACATGAATAAACCTATAGGGTATTATGCTAAGTAAAGTAAGCCAGACAGAGAAAGACAGATACCATATAATTTCATGTATATATGTAATCTAAAAAACAAATAAATGAACAAATAAAACAGAAACAAACTCAGATACAGAGAATATTTTGATGGTTGCCAGATGGGAAGGAGATTGGAAGAAAGAGCAAAAAAAGAAGGAATTAAGATGTTCAAATTGCCAGTTATTAAAACAGTCTCTTATGTTTTTCACTCTTTATCTGTTCTATATCTGTGAATACTTAAAAAGCACATCATGTGTTCTTACTTTTCAGAGCTTGTCATCTTCTGATTTTTTTGGTTGCATTTTTCAAATATTTATTGATTTAATTTTGTATACATATAAAACAAATATTTCTGAAGTATAGTCTCTTATATGGTTTCTGAATATGTTTTCATTGCACATATTTCTTCAAGAGATAGAGCGAGGTTTTGTTTTGTAGAAAGTTAGTAAGATAGTTTGGGACACAAATTTCAGCCATTTTAGTAAAATCCGAGGGCAAAACTAACCTATGTGTTAGTTTAATAATTTCCAGTCCTATAATTTTATTTTCTTATTTCCTAAAAGCTTTACATTAGATAACCCATGTTTGAAACTTCTTATAAAATGTTAATGACCATTAACCATATACATTAAGAGGAATCACATGCAAAGCTATATTTGACAAATGATAAAATTTGTGTCATATTAAAATCTTCCCCCCCCCAAAAAAAAACATATAGGCTATTTAACAAAATATTAGTTTTAATATCTTACATATGCCATCCATACAACATTGGGCATTTAGGGAGTGACACTGTTATCAAAAAGTGTAAATGGATTGTACATAAAGTGGCAAGGGGTTTAGTAAAAGGAGGATCCATTTTCAATTATGACCCTTGGAAGGTCATAATTTTATTTTACTTAGCAAGAAGGGTTTTAACCTCTCCAATCAAAATTATACTACTTAAAACAAACAAACAAAAAAACCTAAGAAATCACAGGGAGCACAGCTGTAGAATGCTGATTTCTCAGAGAGAATGCCAACTCAGAGCAGTTGTCTGGGAGACAAAGAGAAACAGGACCAGGTTAACAAGTCTTTGTGTGAACATTGCTAAGGGCCTAGAACTATCAGGAAAGACCAGACTGTTGGACAAGAACGACACAGGGAATGTACAAGATGATCTGAAGGGGACAAGACTATTTCCAGATCTACACTGGATATAGGTTCTCCCAGTTCCTTAAGGAGGAGAAACTGGAGACAAATATCAGAATGCTGAATATCATATAGTTTATCTACAAGTGTAAAATATAAACATAAATAGTTAGTACAAAAGATGGGTTTAGTCATGAATAAATCCATTAGTCATTCTCATAAAGTATCTACATAAAAGCACATGAAAATGTTGTCAATAGGTGCTTGGACTGAGCAGAGTATGCTTTATAGACAAAATTCTGGTGCCCAAAGCAACCTAAACCACGTAAGTGACCCCATTTTATACTTCCATGTACATGTGGCTTCTTTCTTGTTAAAAATTTCTATATATGTCGTTCTGTGAGTACAGTTACTGTGAGACTTAACTTACTTTAAAATAAGAGTTTTGACTTGTTTTTGCATTGTCTTAAAATTAACTTATCAATGATGGATTAGTGAAGTCTTCAATTTTAAGTGCTTTATGAGAAAGGAATAAATGAAATAATACAAATGATAATACAAATATTGAAAAGCAAGTGTGTGTTGCCAGAAAATTAGTGTGACTGGTTTTATGCCATATAATTTATAACAGAGTAAAGGCATTCTAATAATTAGAATCTTTTGTATTACATGGGCCTTCCTTTTCCTATTAACCTAGAAGTTGCCCATATTATATAAATAAATAAAACAACACCTGGAATCAGTGGTTTCTGGCAAAACCATGTTTTGCTTGTGTGGTGAAGTATATTGTTTTCTTTCTCTTGCAAGTTGTTATTGAATGTCAAGTGATGTAATAATGACTGAAAACTTAGAATGTAAAAGGAAAAAAAGTAATTTGAGCAGCACAGCAACAAATTCATTTTACCTTCTATATTGCCTTCCACTTTCCTCTCCTTGTCTTCTCGTTTTTAAATTCTAATTTTCATGACTTTTATGTCTTTCTTTCCATCTTTTTTTTGTCATCACCTAACTCTTGCCAGAACATTTGAACTGGTGTTTGGCAAAAATAGATTCCCAGGAATGGGGGTGAAGAGGGAAGGAAACTAACATTTATTGGGCGCAGGACACTCTACATAGATTATTTCATTTACTCCACAACAGGAACTCTATGAGGATGGGATTCTTACCTCTTTTTTTTATAGATGAGAAAACCAAGGATCAGAAATGTTAAGTGAATTGCCTATGGCTGACAGTACCAAGGGAAGGAGCCAAGATTCTATCCAGAATGATTTGAATACGAACTGCATACTAAAGCCTGATACTTCTCCAGTACACTTAGAGTAAATCAATCTCATAGCATTTTTACTTCTAGTCTTTGACTTCTGCATAATCTCTCAGGGGTCAATGTCTAAATCTGAAATCAGAGAACCAAAGCAGACCATGCAAACTATGTGTGTGGTTGGGACAGGTTCGAACACTATTTTGAAGGCAATATTAAATGTCGATTCCACAAAAAGGGCTATTTATTGAACTGCTGTATATAGTCACACCTTGGATTTTCTTTGGTGGTCTTCCTTCTAAGTAATGACAAAGTAAGACCTAGTTTATTTTATGAGAACTGAGAAAGTCACAGCACAGGGTGGTCTTAAGTTTCAGAAAAATTTAGCTTTTGTTAATATAGATTTTTCCAATCCTTAAAGTCACACTTCTATGCATAAACAAAAGTTTTAAGAGTCATATGTTTTCAGTGGGTGATGAACTTGGTAAGCACTCCTAGACATTTACTTTTCAGTCATGGTAACTGAATAGGTTAGACCTGTGATGAAACTCATCGCGTTTGAAAATGAGTTGCTCTCTGCCAACTTTTCCTTAGGTTTAACTTTTATGGATTTTAAAAGTTACCAATAGCTCTATTACCGGATTCCCCACACTTGCTTTCTGATTAATTTTTCACTTCAAACACATGAAAACTGACTTTCTACATTCCAATATGTATTTCCCTAGGCATAACTGGAGGAAAGGACTTAAACATATATTTTTTCTTTCATTCTGGCTTGAAGCATTCTCAAGGCTTTGCAAAGTATGGGCTAGATCTATTAAATTTGATATATTTGGGGGTTTCTTTGAATAGATTTAAATAATTATTAACTTAAATGCTTTATAATATTTGGTCATGATCATTATGCTAGGTGCTTTCCTTATTTACTTCTCATTAAATATTATAATAGGAAATAAAATAATAGACAAAATGACTTCCTTTTTATGAAATAAAATACTACAGATTTCAACATGACTTAATTAATGCTTATTGCATTTTATATTCCCTTTCAAGTAATTTAATAATTTTAAATAGACTACTTGAACATTTATTTGTAAGCAATATTTTTTGTGTGTATTGCCTAGTAATATTATTACTATTATTTAACAAAATTCATCTAGTTAATCACTTCTCAAAAGATTACTTTCAATCAAATTTCTCTTTTGGAATAAGTAGTCCTGTCAGAGCCCAATAAACGGAGAGAAACCACAATGTAATTTCAATAAAGAACATTTAATGCAACATATTAACTATATCAGGGATTGTTATAATGTGGGATTGGCTAGTAAGAAGAAAACTCCAAAGGATACATTAATAGTAGAAATAAAGAAGCAGGCACCACTCCTAAGACTAAGATAGATACCTGATGAAAACCTTCCATTCTCCCAAGGCTGAAATCCACGTCTTCTGGGAGAGGAGAGACATGGCTCACTGGATGGCAGAGAAGTCACTGTGATGCCATGCTGGAGAAAGCATTTTAAAGAGAAGTGTCTCTTCAAAGAAATACTTTGAAGAAACACTTGGGGGAAGGGCCAGGGAAAGCTGCTGAGAGCTGCTGGGAGCCGTGGGATGTGGTGCTGGGAGCTGCTGGGGGCGGTGGGGCACTCCTCGGCCATAATAGCTCTAGTGTGGAAGGAGATTCCTGAGCTCTGGGAGTGCGCCCAGCGAGGACAGGGAAATCAGGAAGCAAAACTCTTTTCCTCCTGCATGTCTCTTCAGAGCCCTCTATTGAGAAAGTTTCGGTGTCCACTGGCAAAAAAATATTTAACGGGTCCAGATCAATTTCCACAGAGCAGGTGAAAAGGATCAATTTGGAGCAGAGAGATAATAAATCAATAACCAGCACCTTATTATACTTTTAAAAAATGACTGGATACCTTATGCTTTCATATTGGTTGTTGCCATATCATGTTTTTATTTTGATTCCTTTTAACCAGCTATACATAATCAAGTAATTAAAAATTATTCTTTGGTAGAAAATTTCCCACAATCCCATTCATCAGAGATAACTTCTTTTAACATTTTGATGCACATCCTTCCATATGTTTTTCTATGACTAATATCTTTAGTTTTTACAAAAAATAGAATTCTGCTCTCCAAACAATTTAACCATCTTTTTTGGCAAACATTATTGCAGATAGTTTTCCATTTCACACAATACATTTCTATGCCATAGAACTCCATTACATGAATGTACCATCATCTAGGTAACCAATGCTCATGATAATTTTGTTCTTTTTTTTTGCTATTAAATAATGTGATGGCCTTTGTTTCATATGCATTTTCACATGTATGTCCAGTTAATTCCAAGGATAAATCCTTAGAAACTGGATCCTGGAGGACATACACACTGTAGATGCTTTTGATACCCAGTGCCAAGTTGCCCTACAAAAATGTTGGGCCTGTTTATACATTCTCTCAGCAGTGTCTGATTAGTAATGTGAATGTTTCAAAATATCAAATATTGTTTTTCGACACAAGCATTACAACACATTGCCATAGATCCATCTACATGATTTATTTTAAACAATTATCAGAAACTAACATTCAGTTAAGAGCACTGGTTTGGCAGCCAGTTAAACTGCTTTAGTTCTTGGCTCTCTTTCTTACCAACCATGATCTTGCCCGGGTGTTTTACCTCTATGTGCCCATTTCCTCATCTGTGAAATAGGATCAAAGCTGTATTTGCCTCAGTTTGAATCTGTCAAGTGGGTTAAGTGAAGATAATGTAAATAAAGCACTTAGCTCTGTGGCTGGCACAGGGTAAGGTCTCAATAAATAGTTAATATTTTCTATTAAGATTTATCAAACTGGAAGTTTAAATTTTTTTATAATTTTATATCAATGTAATTTATTTCCCAGGTAAAATCCTTTGGCATGTGGAGTATTTAGAAACTCATGAGGTCGTGATCTGTTCTTTAATTCATGCATGCATTTGTGATTGACAGCCATTATGAAAGCTATTAAGTGGGAGCAGATCATGGCTCCAAGTGAATTACAGTTTTGAGTTTCTTAATTTCAATACTCTTTAATCAAAATTCAGAATAAATATGCTATAAATAAATGCAACTTTTAGCTAAGGGTGGGATATCATATTGCTACATGTTAAAACACTGAGTGATCGTAATGATTATATAGAAAATTTTCAAAAATATGATTTATAGAAAAGCCCCATCCCCTTTTAAAATAGAATAACTTACATCATTCCTATGTTTTAATATTTTTGCATCAATAATGATGATATTGAATCTGAGTTTTCACAATACATTAGTTTAAATGGCCAACATAAGAAATACTAAAATCGAATGACAATATTTGGCCAAGTTTTTAAGATTACCTAGAAAACTAGAAGAAAATTGATTTACCTTAAGGCCAGTTTTCTCACAGTGTCTAAAAGAAATACAAATATAACTACATAAAACTTTAAAAATATTTTAGGCATTTATTGCAGATCTCCTGCTGAGGTAGCAAAGAGGAAATTACATTGTGCCACAACAGCAAAACTACTTAAAAATTCTCTAATCACCTTACTCTAATCATTTTCTTATTTCTCTTAGGAGCTGATCACTTTCTCTCTTTATATGTTTTAGTTCGAGAGCTAAAATGCTACTTTGTAGCATCTACCTCTGTTCTGCAAACTCAGTCTAATTATTTTGGTCTTGCCACTTCTTTGTGAGGAAAGGCCAACCGAGAGGGTTCAGAGGGAAAGGAGTGAGAGAGCTACATCCCCTCCTAGAGCAGAGCAGACTGGGGCACCTGACTCTGGGACTGTTCTACAGAGCTGTGTAGAAAAAGAGGATACATTCAAAAGGGCCACAGTGAAGGGGGCTCCACATTTTATCCCCTTTAAAATCCTACCCACTGCGACTATGACCGACATAAAAGGTGGGAATTTGACCGATTATACCAATCCTCCTCTTCCTTGAGAGAGAAGTGGTGATAAAAGTTGGATCGGTTTGGAGACAGAAAGAAATCTTGATTTACCCCTAACATCTAACAGTTATGAAAACACAGTATCAACTAAAGTGAAGTACATAGGCTGTAGACATGATTC
>NW_011888824.1:4826747-4837574 GCF_000151845.1 Pteropus vampyrus | reverse complement strand
GAAAGGAGTGAGAGAGCTACATCCCCTCCTAGAGCAGAGCAGACTGGGGCACCTGACTCTGGGACTGTTCTACAGAGCTGTGTAGAAAAAGAGGATACATTCAAAAGGGCCACAATGAAGGGGGCTCCACATTTTATCCCCTTTAAAATCCTACCCACTGCGACTATGACCGACATAAAAGGTGGGAATTTGACCGATTATACCAATCCTCCTCTTCCTTGAGAGAGAAGTGGTGATAAAAGTTGGATCGGTTTGGAGACAGAAAGAAATCTTGATTTACCCCTAACATCTAACAGTTATGAAAACACAGTATCAACTAAAGTGAAGTACATAGGCTGTAGACATGATTCAGTCTGCTACTTAAACATTTTAACTTAAGACTTTTGTGGATCATGACATAAACAAGAACTTTAGATTCTGAGAAGTATGGTTTCCATTTACACATGGAAAATATGATTGCAAAACTTAAATGAGGGACAAAACAGGTAGATTCTATTTTCATTCCAAAGAGATAGCAGTAAAGAGTATTTGTTATTCTTTCTGGTGTGTGTCCTTGAGCTATATCCTTGGAAATTTGTGAATCCCCAACTTTTCAAATAACTTTATGATACATACTTTACTCTGTCTTCACAATTCAGTAATATATAACTGAAAAATGTGACTCCTACAGACAATTTAACTGTGATTCAATTAATATAGGACTAAAGTCATTTACAAAGCTGTTGCATAAATTCTGCCATAAAAATAAACTCTACATGACCCTATAGGCATTATTATTTTTGTAATATAAACTTTAAACTTATCTGACAATGGTGATTTTGAATAAGAATTTCTTTTATAATGCATGTACAAAGTAGGTGGGGTCAATAGTGAAATATATTGTACAGCAAGTACAAGTGGATCACCGTTGCTTAACAATGGTCTTCTGACACTCCTCTGAGACAGTCACATTGAACTTCATGGAAGAAAAACACAAGTAATAGAAAATAGGAGATATAGAATGGGAAAGCACTTTATGAAAGGATACTGGAAGGCAGGTAGCCTGTGAAATGATAGGCTATTAAGGAATATTATGAACGGTAGTTATTTTGCCCCTTGTAATTATTTTTGCACTTCTTGGAAAGTAGCCAACATATTTGTTTATTAATTATTAATAATGAATTTGTGTTAGCAGCTTTGCATTTGCATATTGTAAGACCTCAGTATATTTTCAAAGGTCCAAAATAGCTTGCTCTAGTTCTTTAATATTATAACTGTTACCACTTTAAAACCAATTCCTTGGTTTTCTGCACCTTTAACCAGCTCTTCTTTATGATTTACAATTATGTCCACAAAATCTTCACTACTCACTTTCCCAGAAACTCTCAT
The DNA here is from genome assembly GCF_000151845.1 of Pteropus vampyrus. NCBI lineage: Eukaryota > Metazoa > Chordata > Mammalia > Chiroptera > Pteropodidae > Pteropus > Pteropus vampyrus. The sequence goes on along the minus strand of NW_011888824.1, from coordinate 4,836,206 downwards.
AATGGGCATCACACTATCACCTGTGGATGGAACCCTGCCTCTGACCAAATAGCTTTCTAAAAAATTCACTTTTCCTTTTCACTTTACCCATTAATGACTTAATGTTCATCAATTATTTAGAATGTGGTAATAGAGGGATGTTTTCATTCTTCCAAACAATGTGTAGATTTTTTCCGTAGTGTTTATTCCACTATGCCTTGGTTTGTAAGGCTGGAAGAGAGTCATGATATTAGTGGAAGGGAACACCATATCAACTTACACTCATCCATAAAAATGGAAAAGCTTGTGCATATTTGGTGTATTATTAGCAAAACCTTAAATTCACAGTTATGGGAAGTAATATATTTTTATATTTTTGGCTAAAACATTTATTAAACCAATCTCAAATGAGATTGACTATGATCCATACTTTCTTACATGTCTGCCAGGAAAATCTGGCCTCTTGGTGCCCCATATTTTACAGAATGATATATAAGCTTAGCTTAACTACCCTGTCAACTGCACTGCCTTAAAGTCAAGGTCAGTCTGGCTTTGGCCATCTGAAAACTTGTGCTCTCATTCCCTTAGGTATTCTCACAAAGACAGTTTCTTCTAAACAGTTTCATTTTGGGCTGAATGTTATTTTAACCTTCTTTATGCAGTTAGCTTGAAAGGGAAACATATATATAAAGTTATGGTCTAAAGATACTGTCTTTTCAGTTTACTCACAATATGTAAAATTATATGGTTCTTCAATTTAAAAAAATATCTTGCTGCATGACAAAAATTATTCCTGTACCTGAACTGGTAATTTTTCTACCTGTAGCTTTAGAGATGTGTTTCTATAGGCTCCTGAATTTTTCTCACTTAAAATTTATGTTGAGAGTCACACATTTTATGGGTATGTTCTTACCTTCTAACATCTTTACAATATTTACTATTTTTTTCACTCATAATTCTGCACAGGTTAAAACACCTATTGAAGTAATTTCACAAAGATCTCTTTCATATTTCCAATAAGGTGGAATAATTTACACCATAAAGCCATCAGTAAACATTGTGATGACCAAGACTCCCCTAGCCACTGCCATGGTTTAGAATAAACAAAATTGATGACAGTGGTCTCTGTTACAAATTAACTGTTTCTGTCCACTCAAATGCATAGTTAAAATCTAATCTCAATGTATGATATTTGGAGCTGGGGCCTTCGGGTAGAGATCATGAATGAGATTAGCACCCTTATAACCAGAGATCAGAGAGAGCTCACCCTCTTTTTACCATGTGAGGACACAAGGAGAAGTTGGCAGTTTGCAACCAAAGAGAATTCTCACTGGAACCCAACCCTGCTAGCTCCCTGATATTGGACTTCTAGCCTCTAGAACTGTGATAAATAAATTATTGTCATTTATAAGACATCCAGTCATATATTTGTTATAATAGCTCCAGCTAAGACAGTCTCTAAGTATAAATTTGTATATTCTTTGTGCTATGGAGAACTAGTGCAAAATTTGGGAAAATTTATAGAAAATTTATATTGTTAATGCATTGTAGAGATTTTAAAGCTAAAATTGGTTGAATTTCTTTTCTATATATTTTTTAAAAACATAATTTCAGATAAAATCAAAGCATGGAGAAAAAAAATACTTCTTCTCCTGACAAAATTGTATCAAAAATGATGATGTGATCTCAGATAAGAAATATCTTTTATATTTCAGTTTACCCATTAAGGATAGATAAATAAAAGGCATCAGGACTATTTTTTTAGTTCGAGTTGTTTATGTAAACATTCATTTGGTATTTACTTATGAAATGTTTGCTGGATTTCTTTAATTGGCCAGGCCGTGGGCTAGGTGGTGGAGATACAAAGATGAGTAAGTCATTTGTCCTTGTTTCCAAGAAATTCAGTCTAGTAGGAGAAAAAACTCGTTCTACAGATGAGAAATGTTCAAAGTGTTGTTGGTGAAAAAAGAAGAAAGAAACTGCTTAGGAGAGTCAGGGAAATCTTAAGTAAAGAAGAGAAATCTTGAATCTTGAAGGGCAGGAAGAGTGAGCAGAATCCCAGGCAAAAGAAACAATGTGCAAAGGTATGGGGAAAAGCGAGTATTTTGAGCAGCAATGAGAAACTTAGTATAACCCAAGGAAAGGCAAATGAGGAGAGGGAAGAAGATGGAAAAGGTACATGGTAAAAGATTTCGTTTGCCAGATCAGAAAGTCTGAACTTGAACCTGTAGATAATGGGGAACCATTAAAAGAAATAAAGCTCTAAAAATGACTTTTTAAAAAACTCAATATATTTAAGAGTGAATGTACATAATCTTTTATAACCCTCCTTAGTTTTGCTTACATGACCTGTTATGGGGATCCTCAGAGTGTCATCGTTTTTGTATTCTTCAGAGCCTCATTGACCTTCTCTTTGCCGCTGAATTACTTCCATTATAAACTGCCTTTAGGTTCATGCCAATTGTACCCAAGTGAAAAGATATAGTAAATGTAACCCCTGAGGATAACTCAATCATGCAGTGTAACATATATTCCCGAATCATTATGTTTGACAATCCATGCATTTATATTAACTGTATAATTGCCACTCGAGCATCAGTCACTTCAGCTGGTTCTACACAGCTGAAGATGGCTGATATAACACATAAAACATGGCAATATCTGGAAGAGATAGAAACTTAAAATTAATAAATGTGGGCAGGTTTAATTGTGTTGGCCAAACCAAGTTTCTGTGGGCATAATGAGTTTTGAAAATTAATTGTAAAACTGATCAGAATAGTTGCAAAATATTACTTTTATTGGATAAAAGTCTCTGGGTAGGGCATCAGGTATCATTTCACTGAGTATCCAAGACTTTGAAATAATCCTAATAGTTTTTTATCTTGTAAAATACTTGGAGTAATTGATATTTTGAAATGTACATCTTCTGGGACTGAAGGTTTACTTGGTGCTTTAGTCTGAGATAAAATATTTCCTGTTTTATTTCTTACTCTGTAATCCTTTATATAAGCTTCTTAAGAATATGTATAATTATAGCTATTTGCTATTTATTAAAATATCTAAATTTAATTAGGATGAAAATGTTCATATTTTTAAAATAAACTGATGTAAAATATCTCTACAATCTGTTCAAAGTTGGAGCTGAAAATGAGAATGGAAGATAATTAACACATATGAATATACATATATAATACACACTATGCAGATTTAATATAAAACATACAATGTTATATGATTCAGAATTTCTTAAGTAATGAAACAGTAATCCTCTGAGGTGTTAAAACTTGTTTCATGAAAAGAGTCCACAATCAAATAAGTTTGGTAGTGCTGAATTATTATTTTATTCCCCATTTCTTAGAAAACCTTAGCACTTATTAGCACTTTAAAGTCTTCTAGAAGTTCTGTCATAAGAAATCCATTTAACTTTGTTCAACATAATCTTTCCAACTTATTTGTATTTGGAAACTCTTCTCTATCCAGAACATTTATTAATATCTCATGGAACTCTAGTATTCTAAGAAACATTTTCTGGAAGAAGTTGACATAGAATAAAAATAAACATAATCTATTATACGTACAGAAGTGCACATAATAAACACAACGCATTGCTCCTGATGAAGTCAAATGGGCTGTCTTGACATAAGCTGTATACCTGGAGGTTTTGCCACTGAGTACAGTGCCTGGAACACAATAGGCACTCGTATCTACTGAAGTAAACTGAGTTTATGTTGTAGACATTTCACTCTCCCCTCCATCTCCAGTGGCCAGTTACCTACAGCACTCACTGAAACTTCTTTAGCCTGTGATCAGATGAGCTAAGTTATTATGATCCTTTGTAATTAAAACCCTTTGCTCAGGATATTTTAACTTTCTGTATTATAGCAAAGACTTCTTTTGGTGATTGTAAAGCACTCCTTAACTCTGAATCCCTAGGACACTGAAATAGATCTTGTAGCTGTTAGCTGTCAGACTTTTCTCAATGTTACACTACCTCTGCTCATATTGAAGAAGGCGTTGGTCTTTCGAGCTCACTGCTCTTCCTGGGCCTCATGCCTTTTCAGCATTCTCTTCCCTGATAACATTTTTTTCTCTTAGGGTTTGATCATTCCATGTTTATGGTTGTGCTTCTCATCTCTGTGGGAACTCAGATGCTGAAGTCCACTCTACAACTTGTGAAATTTAAAAGAATCTAATGTCATTTTCTATATCGACCCATCTCCCAAGGTTTTTCTATAAAATCCTCGAGCAAACATTTTAGTCCTCACTGATTTTTGAAACTACAGATGTGAAATATAAACTCTTTGAAATGGTCTCACGGTCTAATAACAAAGCATGCACACGACCAACAGTCATGGTTCTAGATGATAATAAATATGCTCAAAGTATGAACAAGAGGCAATGTTTTCTCAGAGGAGAGTCATCTCCTCAGTAATCACAAAATACTCTCCAATTTTTGGCCTTTAACCGTCCACCAAACACCTGAAAAGAATGCCATCCTTCTTGTCTCTACAGGACCCATACCTGAAAAATTATACAACCAAACTAATAGATTAATTTAAAATTTGTGATTATGTACTCCAAATAAACTCTCAACAATACTCAGCGATTTTGTTATGTCTTTCTTTAGGTTCAGTTTGAAATTCTTAAGACAAGTCTTCCCAGTTTCTCTTCTTTTCTTAAACCTCCTTCTTCTCCCACTGCACTCTCTGTTGATAATCTTACCTCATTTTTTTTTTTTTTTAAATAGAAGACCATTTAACAACATCTTCATCTTCCCACTACCAAACGAACATATAGGCTACTTGTATCTGCACTATCTTTCTCTTTCTCTTTCCTATAATCTTAGAAAAAGTATCCCTCCTTCAATCAAAGGTTAGTCTATTCACTTTTGCCTTATATAGAAATCTATCTCTACTATTACTTTTTTTTCTACTAAATTAATCTCTTCCTCTCTGCTGGAGCCTTCTCACCAGCTTAAACATCTTCAAATGTCTCCTATGTTGAAAAAGCAGAAGATAGAGGAGGAGATGGAAGAGGAGAGAGGAAAGGAAACTTGTCCTTTAAGCACTCTATCAACCCATTTCTCTGTCCCATATCATATCAAAATGTATTGAAAAAATTTTCTACACACTCTGCCTTCACCTCCCAACCTCTCCTTTACTTTACTTTCCAGTCTTTTCCAATCTAGATCCATATATCTATATCATCATTGATGTTGATCTTTATGCCATTGAAGCCAATGAACTCTTTTCTATCTTCATCTTTTTAGACCTGTCAGCAGCATGCAACATGATTTCTAGGTCCTTCTCATAGCCATCTTTGACCCTGGGTTCTATATCTCTTCTCCTGGCTGTTTTCCTACCACGCTGGCCACTTCATCTTTCATTCTTCTTTGATGCTCTCTCTAACAATTATTCTTCTTCAAGACTCGGCTCTCTCTTTTTCTTTGGCTGACCTCTCTCATTATGTGATCTCGTCCATTTCTATGGTTTTATATTTTACTGTTGTGTCATGACTTTCTTGAGCTTCAGATTCACATTCAATTATGTACTTGAATATATTTCATCATTGTCTCAATTTAGAAAGCATCATAAGGTGGTCTCGCTGGCATTCCACTCCATTTACTACATGTGTGGGGAGTCTTCCCTTCCAGACCATCATCTCTGCACTAAGTATCAATCTGTCCCATAATGAGCTAAGTAGTCAAGTAAAAAGAAACTGAATCATGGACATAGATGTCAAAGATCTAATTTAAAAAATAAAACAGTAAAATAAGTTGTAGCTGAAATGATTAGGACTTGAGTGGTAGACAGCACAGAAGTAGCAATGTATTTTGAAACATTTATAGTTTTAACTTACGTGAGTCACTGGGATATTACAAAAATGATTTGTCTATTTGTCCATATGGGGTAAGTCAGAGAGGGGTCAAGCAAAATCTGAAGCACCAACAGGTGTCATTCCTGCTGAGCAGTGGCTGGAGAAGTGCCAGAGGCTATTGAAGAGATGCCTTTATTAACCATTGATGAAAAGAACAGCTTGCATGATCTCAGGGCACAAGGGATGGACAGTGATTTCATAAAAAAAAAAATAATAATAAAGTAGGCCAGGGCACTCATTAGTTGATGACTTCCACATGGTTGCAAGGCACCTTAGCGATGCTCCTCACTGTATCCTTTGCCGAGCCAGTCCTCATTTCTGCTCACCTGGTACACTTAGGTCTAGTGCTCTTGACTCAAACCACCAACCTCTCTACTCTAATCATCTCTTTTTTTTGTTGTTGTGCCTTTTATGTCAGGGAATCTCTCTTTCTCTCTCGCTCATTTTGTTTTTTTTTACCCTAGCTATTGGGAAAAGGATCACAAGAATGGGTGAGGGCATGGTGAAGTAAGGGCCTGATCCATCTAATTATGTCTCTCCCAAACATTTTATCCAAGCAAGGAATCTTCACTATGGTATGAGGGGATCCAAAGCCAGGAAGTCTCCCTCTTCTCTCTGGATGCTACAGTCAGATCCTTACCTTAAATCAATTAAGTACAAAATAGTATGGCTCTTTGAGTAAGGGTTGGGGAGTAAAGAAAAGTAAACATCAGGTAACATATCAAGCTATTATCCTACGAAGATGACTGTATTAGTCAACTCAGTCTATCATAACAAAAACATCATATATTGAGTGACTTAAACAACAGAATTTTATCTCATAGTTCTGGAAGTTGGAAAGTTCAAGATCAAAGTCTGGCAGTGTTCTGTTTCTTTTAAGAACTCTCTTCCTAGATTGCTGGCAATTACTTTCTTGCTGTGATCTCACATGTTGGATAGAGGAAGGGAAGAAATGAGGGAGAAAGGGGAAGAAGAGAAGAAGAAGATAGGAGGACAGATATATATCTGGCGTTTCTTCCTCTTTTATAAGAATACTAGTTCTATTAGATAAGGGCTCCACCTTTATGACCTCATTTACCCTTAATCATCTCTTTAAAGGCCCTATATCTAATACAGTCACATTATGGGTTAGGACTTCAACATATATAAATTGAGGGTAGGGGAGCATAGTTCAGTCCATAGCAATGTCTACTAGGAATTTCAAGTTTTAACATGTCTAAAGCAGATCACCTGGTTGTCCTCAGTCCCCACACCTTTATCTACCTATTATAGTCTTTTTCTCAAATCCAGTACAATTATCTGACCACTTGCTTAAGCATAAAAACTTGGAGCCATTTATTCTTGAGTTGTCTCATTTCTTTACTCTGCACATCCAACCTAAGAGCAAGACTCTTTGCCTCAATCTCCACAGAATTCCTTGAATTTGTTCACCTCTCCATTTCTGCAATCCATAACCTAGACTGCTAGCCACCTTAAATTATATCCCTCCTTTCAATCTTTCTCCTCACAGCTAGAGTGATTTTATCAAAATGTCAATCAGATTATTATATCCCTGAGTAAAACTTTTCAGCTTGGTGAAAAGAAACAAGAGAATTGGACTGATTGCTACTGGGAGCCACACAACCAAGGGAAGTTTTCTTTAGTTTGTTTTTGCAATTGGAAGGGAAGGAAGCAGTAATTTTGAGGACACTTATTAACTAATGAATCTACTAACAACCAATAAAATAGAGAAAGAAGAGGATGATAGATGGTCGAGTGAATCCCAGAGCACAGAGGAAGGAAGAGTCTTAACTGAGCAAGGCAACATTTCTTCAAACATGTCCTTGTCTCCCTACCAATCAATAGCTTGAGATGTGAGACATATTTTATTGATTATCGAATGTAACTTTATGTTTTCTATGCAGTTAAAAACTGAATAAAAAGTTTGTTTGTGTGTGTTGTATCTCCAAAATGCCCAAGTTAATTTTGCTTTTTAACTTTTGTATAGCTTATGACTGATTTCTTTTTTTGTTGATGGGTGATCCTGGATAGATAAAAATTGACTACCACCTGCAGTGGCTTTATATTCTCTCTGAACTTTTTCCTATACAAACAGAAGTCTATGTGACTGTCGTAAGTTAAAACTATAAATGTTTCAAAATACATTGCTACTTCTGTGCTGTCTACCACTCAAGTCCTAATCATTTCAGCTACAGCTTATTTTACTGTTTTATTTTTTAAATTAGATCTTTGACATCTATGTCCATGATTCAGTTTCTTTTTACTTGACTACTTAGCTCATTATGGGACAGACTGAAAACTTACCTAATTAAAATTCACAGATCATAAAGTTTAATTCAGTGGTAAGGCTAATTTTCCTCTAAGTGATTTAATGTCAGTGATTACTTTTTCAGTAGGAGTGAAGACAAAAGCCAAAAAGAACTTTTCACCTCTTTTTTTGTTAATATAAATTATCCACAAGCAAAATTCAAAATTGAAACTTCTAGAAAAAAATCCTCGATATGGGTCAAAACTGCATTATAGTACATGGCAAAGATTCTGTGTGAGATGATTTTTAAAAAAGTGTTACATATAATCTCCTAAGAACTAAGTGGATGGGGCCCAGTCATCTTAGAAATAGTTCACTACTTGAAGATTTCATGAGTTGACATTGTTCTGATGGTCTGAAGCATTAAATACACTTTTGTTTTGGAAAAAGAGAATGAGTTAGAGGAGAGGTGATTGAGAATATACACTTGAGAATTGTAAATTTTTGCCTTTTCTTCTCTGTAAGCATCATCTAACCATGTTGGGATATTTGGCCACGGAAGCATTATACATCTATTCTTCCAATTGCTCCCAAAAGAATATTTGTAGACATTAAAATAAGTAATTAAAAAAAAATTGGAGTACAGAAATTTTTTGCTGTGGATGGAATGAATTTGCAAGTTACCTCCACCCCATGGCTTTCAGTAGGCATAGCCTACTGCTCCATTGTGGGAAGTTGTGGGAATATTCAGGTGTTCCTTTCTACTCTTTTTCTGTTCATTAGTTGAAATCACACAGTATGTAAGTCTGTTTTGGCTTGCTTGTATATTTTCACAATTAAATTTGTTTATATGCAAAACGGCAATAATAATGCTACATACTTTACAGGGCATTTAAAAAATAAAATGAGATTGATCCATTTACAGAAATTAGAATGTGCCCATCACAGATTAAACACTCAGTATTACTCATTATTATTTATTATTCACTTATTAACCACAGGTTATGTTCAGGGTGCTGCTCTAACACTGGCATTCCTTTCATTCAACTAAAATACTGAGCACATATGATGAGATGAGTATTGTTCTAGATGCTGGGGACACGGCAGTGAATAAAACAAAATTCAGGCACTCATGGATCTTATAAGAAAAATGAGAGACAATAAAAATAAACATAGAATATAATATCAGCGAATGAGGCTCTGAAAGATAAATTGTATAAGATACAGTGGTAAGCAAGATAGACATTGATCTTACATGCACTAGCTAAACTCTGGACAAAATAAAGAGAAACATGGGAGTTTAAAATTAAAGGATTAAGTAGTTCTGAGTAAAGACAAAAGAGTGGTTGTGGATA
>NW_011888824.1:4798001-4824888 GCF_000151845.1 Pteropus vampyrus | reverse complement strand
AATATAATAAACATTTAGAATATCTGCTCAACTTAGTGAACTTTTCTTCTCTAAACAATAAGGATGTTACAAAATGGCACATGGATAAAATGATCCACTTAAAGTATAAGAGGAACCAAGGGATTTAAATGTTACAAAAAGTTTTTACAGAGTATGAAAAGTTTGTTGACATTGTACCTAAATTTTAAGAAGCTTCCACTTATTGAGTTTTGGTGTACTATCAAAGAAGAATTTCTAGAATTATCTTAAAAGAGTATTAAAATACTCTTTTTTATTCTTATTACACATACATGTTGTGCTAGATTTTCTTTACGCACTTTAAAAATAACATGGCAGCAGGTTGAATATAACTACAAATATGACGATCTAGCTGTCTTCACTAAATGAGATTTGCAAAAATATTAAACACCATTTTTATTAACTATTTTTGTTTAGAAGAGAATGTAGTTATGTTTCATAAGAAAATGCTATTATGCTCACATGTAATACATTAATTTTCATTTTAAAATGAATTAAGTAAAAAATTATTTTAAAAGTAACAAATGAGGGTTTTTTTTACTTGGATCCAGCATTCGGCATTGGCACAGTAAGTCCCATACTCTTAAACATTTACCTTTGCGATTAAAACTATTCCGGCCACAGTGAAATGATTCTCCATGTTTCTTGACTTACTTTTTCGACCAAAAAGGAACTCCTCTGAATACCTTGAAACTGTGTGGGTTATGCAACTGTTGATATTGGTGGTAGACACAGCTTTGAAGTAAGAGGAAGATTTGAGCAGCAAGAGTGTTTAGGGATAACAAGAGAAAAGACAAATTAATTAGCTTGTGAAATCCCTCCTCTTAGTACTAATACAATAGATTCTTGCATAATGAAGTATGGCATCCTCTAATACTCAGTGTCCATGAATATTACTTCCTCTGCCTCCTATTGGTCAAAGCAGTACATCTCGCTAGCCCAGATTCAAAGGAAGGGGAAATTAACTTCACCTCTTCACAGGTGAGTGGCCTGCATAAACAGGGAAGGGAGGAATTAATGGCAACTATGTTTGGAGATCAGAAACTACAGAGTGCAATTATCCTTTGTTTTTATAAAGTTGTAAATTCAAAATATGTTCAGGTTTTGTTATATCAGAGAGACTGTGTAGACTGACACACAATTAAGCCAGACAATTCTATAATAATCAGAATAGATAAATTCAGGAAAGCACTATCCCTTAAGAAGGTATTTTGTTTGCTTGTTTTTGTAGCAAGGCCTGGGTCTTATACACTTTCTCACCAAATTCTAGTAATATTAGTGACTAAATTCTAGTAAGTAAAATTGTTCACTTTCGACTCTTCCAACTTGAATCTTCCTATTTGTATCTTTCAAATTCTACTGGGTGATTGGTAAACAAGTTTTAAAACAGAAGAAATGGTTTTAAGATTGTGGTAGATATATGTTAAATATATTAATTCGATTAAAAATAACCAGAATTTTACATTTCAATAAAATTCACTTATCACACACAAAAAAAACATTACTATTTGTATAACACCTATTAAAGGGAATAAAACCTCACTGAACATTTTACTGGGTCTGTAAGATTTCATTTAACTTAAAAACACTTGTCTAATTTACTAGAAGTTAAACTTCGTATGTCTAATACTTGACAATCAGACAGGGAGTATATGTTGACTAAACTGTTGAGATTGACCAGAATCAAAATCTGGATGAAAAGAAATGGCCTAACGTTACTTTATGTAGGTCTCTGTATGGACCCGGCTTATCATACAAGCAAAACTGAAGACAGTGTGCAGATACGCCCTTCTTGCTTTCCTCATCTCTAGATTCTATCTATATATATTAGCCAGCCTTCACCAGTGAAACAGAACCAGTAGGGGTGTGTGTGTGTGTGTGTGTGTGTATTTATTATGAGTAATTGATTAACTGATTATGGAGACTGAGAAGTCCCACAATTTTTTGTCTGTAAACTGAAGAATGGAGAAAGCCAGTGGTGTAATTCAGGTCAAGTCCAAAGGCCTGAAAACCAGAGGAGCCAATAGTTTAAATCTCAGCTACAGGGCCAGAGATGAGATTTTTCCAACAGGCAAAAATCAAAAATCAAAAATCAAAAATCAAAAATCAAAACCAAAAAAAAAGGGTGGTGTGGGGTGTAGGGGGTAATTCTTCCTTCTTCTGCCTTTTGTTCTATTTAGGCCTTCAAGGAATTGGTTAATTTATGCCCACTCGCATTTGGAGGGCCATCTATTTTACTGACTTCACTCATTTAAATGCTAATCTTGTCTGGAAACACCTTCACTGACATACCCAGAATTAATGTTTAATGAGTATATTCCATGGCCAGTAAATTGACACATAAAATTAACCAGCACACTATGTACTCCTACCTGCTGCTATTTGAGTGCCTCTAATTTTCTTCCCTTGACTTTGAAACGTGCTTGTGATAGGTTTTAAGCATAATTTTACCACCTGGACATTGTATCCTCATATAGAACATTCAATAATAGGCACTCAGTTGTTGTTTCATTTTCTTCTTTTTTCCTTTCCTCCTTCACTCCTTTCCTCTTCTTTCCATTTTTCTCTCTTTGATTTCTTGCTTTCTTTCTCCTCCCTCCTACATTCTATTTCCTTCTTTTTCTACCCTCTTTTCCTCCCAAATAATTATTCATTCATTTAAGTGTTTTGATCACTAATTGATACTTTGGACCTAATGCCCAACACGACAGACAAGGTATCAGCTTTTAAGAAACCTACACTCAAACACCACATAAATAATTTCAAAATGAATGATTTGGCTATAATTGTAAGTACTATAAAGAAATAAAGAGATGAAAGAACATGATAGGACTTGAGACAATCTTTACGCATAGGGGGTCATCTGCCTGGTATAAGTAGATTATAGTTGAAATCTGAAGAATGCATAGAAGTAAGCCAGGTGAACTCTGATGGGAAATGGTTTTTTAGGCAAAGGTAGTAAGTAACATGTATTAACGTCATAGGCAGAAAGACCCAGGGAGAATTTGAGAAACTGAAGAAAATTCTGTTGTGGCTGATGCTCGTTAGAGAAAAAAAGGGAGGGTGGTGACAGATGAAGCTCCAAAGGGTGGTAGGAGCTAAATAAAACAGTGCCTTGTAGGTGATGATAAAACTACTGAAGGAAATTAAATGGAGAGGGATTAAGAAGTACTTCGACTGCCTGGACCTGAATGACCAGACCTTACCATTCATGAAGGGAGAAAGAGAAATGAAAGGACAAAACTCACAACTTAAATGAAGCTTTGAGATAATTTACGATTTGTGCTTACTCATTTTATATCCATTAGTAAACATTAGGTTTAAATATTTCAAATCGAACACAACTGTGGTTTTGTTTGTTTTACTCTTACCTAGGGTATACTCTGCCTCTACTCTTGACATATGAATCCCTGTCTGTTTTCTGAATTGAATTCAGAAGCCTCCTTTAACTGATACATTTTTGGACTTCACATAAAAGTAAAGGAGGATCAAGAGAATGCACTGTACTGTTTGTAGTTCTCTGTTTATAAGAACATGTAGCAATCAATGTTTGTACCCCATGGAAATATGGTTTCAATTTTGTCCTTGAAATATAAGAAGAGACGTGTTGCCAGCATATATTTATTCCTGCCAAGCCTCCTCTTATTTCTAGAGTGCATAGACATCTTATGAAGTTTTGCTTTCAGTTTTTTCAAGTTTACTTTTATTTTAATGTAATGAACACCTGATAAATGACAGCACTTGTTACAATGATGAGAATATTAGTGGACCGATGTGCCATCAGAGCTGGTGGATAGACACCAATTGCCACAAGACTACTAAGAATATTAGCTGCTGTTTCATTTATTGGGATTTATATTTAAATATACTAACTTTCCAATCTGAACTTTGCAGTGATAAGGGTCAAAACAGGGGGCCAGGATTTGGGTGTTTAGAACTTGTTGCATTACGAACTGTGTAGTTTTTCGCCATGTTGAATTCCATAGCAGAAAAGGATGATTAATGATCATGACCTTGCAACTTCACTATAAACATGGCACATGCTCATTTATTTACCAGAAATTTGAAGTCTCAAGGTTTACCTCTGACCAAGAATATAGACAGTGACTGGCAAAAGTAGGACAAATGTTGAATAGATTTTTGATTTTTTTCAAATCAATAGTTCTTGTTGGACTTCATGCTTTTTTTTTTTCTAATTTTTTTTTAATTTAGCATTTGCAGAGAAACAGTACACAATCCAGCATTATCACAAAGAAAACTAAAATATGAAATGTATTATTTTGGTGAATTTACTCTGAGGTACAAAAGTTCTATCATGATAAATGGCTGAAGTCACAGAGTTGGCCTTGGATATTTTTCGGTTTCTTCTTACCCCTATTGTATTCAATCGTTTTTGGGTTGTATTGTATTCAATACTCTTTCTCTTACAGCAACACATTTTATTATTGTTTCACTTTATTCACTACCTTACCCATATATCTGGAAGTCTAAGAACAAAATTCCTTTACTACATATTCTGAAGTTCTCGATATCAAATTCTCTGTGTGGAAAAGATTTGAAGTTTAGAATCTGAGTGTATATGAAGGCTTTGTTAAGCTTATTCAAGACAATATTTCTTACTATTTCTCTAAGTGTTATGATGTTCACGTTTGTGTATAATTGGGAACTGATATTCAGTTAAGGTAAAAAAAATTCTCAAATCTAGATTCCATACCCTTTACTCCACTGAAGTTGCTTTCATAAAGTTAAATTTATGTAAAATTTAATGAACTTCATGTCTTTTTGGTAGTATTTGTCCTTGTTGACCCCTTTCCTACCCACCACTTATCTTTTTTTCTGCCTCTGTTTCCTCGTAATATAAAATGGGGTTGTTGTTAGATTTAAATAAGATAACATATGTAGAAATTTTAAAATAGTATCTAGCATATAGTAAGCATGTAATACTTTTTAGCTACGATCACTATTTTATTATTACTTGCCTTCTTATGGTATCCTAGCCTGCATTCCCCCAAAAGCAGAGTATGAAATAGAAACTGTCATGAAGGCAGTTTATTGTGAAATGATCCCAGGGGAGGAGTGAGGGACAAGAGGAGTAAAACAAGGAAGGAAGAGAAGGCAGCACATGGGTGCATTAGCAGTTTGGCCATCTCCGTGGGAGCTTATACAATAATGATTTGGAGCTGACTACATTTGTATATTGGCTCTCCTACCCTATTGGTCAGGATGACTCCATGGGCATTAATTCCCTTCTACGTTTGTGTTGAGGAGTTGTAAGTGTATCCCAATATAGCAGATTTTCTTCTGCTTTCTACTAAAAGGTATATAGTTCGAGCTCTTATAGGCCTGTGATGCATTGCCAATTGATTTGTATGCCATGAGGTAAGGTCAAGATTCTCTCTCACTTTTTTTATATAAATATTCCACTGTTCCAGTACCATTTATTAAAAAGATTATTCTTTCTGCATTGAATCGCCTCAGCATCTTTGTTAAAAATCAGTTGACTGTATATACATGCATAGGTTTGTTTGTAGATTCTTTATTCTGTTTCATTGATCTATGTGTCTAATCTTCTAACTTCGTTCATCTTTGTTAATCTTTTTAAAAAGGTTTTAGCTATTCTAGTTCCTTTATATTATTATAATAATTTTAGAATAAGTTTTGCCAAATTTTATAAAAAGTTTGTTGGTATTTCAGTTGATATTATGCTAAATTTATAGGCCAATTTGAGCAGAACTTACATTATAATAATAGTGAGTCTTTTCTATCGATAAATGTGCCAAGCCATTTATTTCATGCTTCCTTAATTATACTTAGCAGTGTTTGGCAATTTTTGAGTACAGGTCTTTTGAATATTTTGTTTTATCCCTAGATATTTCATGGGTTATGCTACCACTGTAAATGGTATTTTATCATTTTGAATTTCTAATTGTTTTTGATAGCATACCCACATACAACTGATTTTATATATTCTTATACTTTTCATATGACTTGTAACCTGCAGCCTTACTAAATTCACTTATTCTTATAGGTTTTTTTGTTGATTCCTTATAAATTTCTATGTGCTCAATTATTTCATATGTGAAAATTTTCTATCTGTATGCCTTTTTTTTTTTTTCCTTTTTCTTGCCTTATTACTCTGACTGGAATTTTCAGTGCAATGTTTAATGAAAGGGGTGAGCATAGACATCTTTAATTTGTTTCTGTTCTTTTGGGAGAAAGCATTTTGTTTTTCACCATTAAGTATGATGTATATAGCAGCTGTAAGGTATCTTTAGATGCTCTTTAGTGAAAGAATTTTCCTTTTAGTTCTGGTTTATTGAAAGTTTTATTCCTAATGGGTGTCAATTTTTTTTTTCAAAAATTAAACTGCAACTTAGAGGCAAAGCCCAATTTTAATATTGGTTTTCTCTTTTATTTTTAATTGACATTTGCTTAATACATTTATAGTATTCAGATATTAAAAATACGAAGTACTCCTCCTCTTCATCTTCATCTTCCCAGTTTCTACTCTTTCTCCATAGGTAAACTTTTTATTAGTTTCTAGTATAAACTTTCTGAGTTTCTAAAATGCAAGTAATAGAAAATATCAACATATATTCTAATTCCCCCCATCCCTTTAAACACATAACATTCTATAAAATGGTTCTGGACATTGCTTTTTTTTTTTTTCCCCACTTAATGGATCTTGGGAAACTTTCCTTATTAGTGCTGCTGTAGACCAAATATTGTGTCCCCTTCAAATTCATATTTGACTTGAAACCCTAACTCTCAATGTGATGATATTTTGAAGTGGGGCTTTTGTGATGTAATTAGGTATAGATGAGGTCATGAGAGTGGAGCCAATGTCCTAATAAGAAGAGGATGAGACTAGAGCTTTTTCTCTTTCTCTGTCCTCATCATGTGAGGATACAGTGAGAAGGTAACCATCTACTAGCCAGAAAAGTGGCCCTCACCAAGAACCAAATCTACTAGCACTTTGGTTTTGGATTTTCAAGCCTCCGGAACTGTGAGAAAAAAATGTTTTTTAAGCCACCACATCTATGGCATTTTGTTATAGCAGTCCAAGCTGTCTAAAACAGTGCATTGAGAGGTTCTTTATTATTTCTTATAGCTACACAGAATTCTATTGATGGATACATAATTGTTTAGGAAACTAGTACCTTTTGAGGGAAATCTGGATTGTTTTAGTTACAGGAATGCTGCAGTGAATAACCAATGTGTATATGTCAATTCCTATAATTACCAACCCAGTTCAAGGGCACATGCATTTGTAGTTTTGATAGTATTCATTTGTATTAACTTTTAATCTCTGGTGACCAGAGAATGATGAAACTCCTGTTCAGATGTGTTATAGGAAAGCTCTGTCCTACTCTCATCTATATTCTCTTCTTTATGTATTGTCCTGGCTCCAAGTCATATGTTCTTTCTGTTTTAGTTTCAACAATGTGTCTCAGGCTAGACAATGTCAGAATGATTACATTATTTTAATAGAATTTTATAATGACTATAGAGAATTCATAATGCCTTGATTTGCTGTTGCTTAGAATTCAACATCAGTCACATTCGTTTGTATTTTTGTAACTGAAGCTACTATTGTTCCTAGATTATTATAGAAAATATGGTGGAGACCATAGCTACTTTTTTTGTTGTCTAATAAAAAGGAGCAATGGGAACTTTCACAAATCTAGCAGATTGGGGCCTCAAATATTATTTGCCTGTGTGCAGGAATGACTCAACTTACTTGTTATATTAGAGTAAATGTTAGCTTTATCTTGCGCGTTCTCTAGAAAAAAGTTAGAAATTGTTATGCCATAAATAACATTTCAGATAACCAGTAAATCCTATGAAAATAACAGACTTTGATAATTATCCTGCTTTCTATGAAGTTTATAATAAGAGGCCTTTTTCATTCCATTTCTATCTTTTCTATCTTTGAATGCACCTCTGAAGAGAGTTCCAAAGGCAGAAGGAGAAATATATGCCAGAAGAATAGAACTCGCTGTACACAAATTAAACGTGTTACACGTTTCTTGAAGAAACAGTATGCAAAGCATTCTTGGGTGATTTTAACTTGAGCACATGACAATACTGTAGAAAATGAAGTAATGAACAATATTTAAAGACATACTTTATAAATATAAAGCCACAGAATATCTTAGACTCTACGATTGGTTTGTATTTCTCTCAAATATTTTTGGATGTTGGTGTGAAGGAGCAGGAAGGCATTTAGAACTGGAGAATTTGTAGAATAATTCCGTCCTATTGCTTTTAGTTAAGATGAATTTGTTTTATTCCTGTATTATGATCTCTTTAAAGAAACATACTTAATTGGAATTACTCTTATATCCCTTTTGTGCTAATATATTGAGTTAGTATTTGGTCAGCTGACTGGAAAAAATACTAGTTAACAGCAATAGCTTTCAAGCTAGAGCTTCAATTTTGATTTTTGCTTCCCCACTTAATTAAATGGTTGTTTCTCATAAGTTCTAATTTTTCAGAGGCACAATTTTCTCATTCATGAAACAGACTTGAGTACTACTTTATATGGTCAGTTTAAGGATTAAATGGGATAATATATGTTAAATACTCAATGTAGTTTCTTGGTAAATAATAAATGCTTAATAAATGATAGAGAAGATGAAAAGAACAAAAATTATTTTTCATTCCAGTATAAGTACACTAATTTAATATGTGGAAAAACTTTATATATAATACACATATGTGTGTATATATGTATATATGCACATAAACACATGTATTTGTACATATAAAGCAATGGAGAAAATTGTTCTTTGGTAGGAAAAAATGACTGTGCTTGATTCATTAATGTATGTTTTATAATACTCATTCTAATATTTGTATCTCTCTACATTAGCACATTACAGAAGGATAAGCAATACTTCTAGTACTGCATTTTAGAAAAACACATCTGCATGTACTTTAAGAATCCATTGGGGTGCTGGGTTCCCTATAGAATAATTCTGTGAGTATAACTTAGGCTGGAAAACTTTCAGGGATAGCATCATAACACATCTTATGATTTTGCGCATTACCCGGCTGGCATTGTTCCCAGTGGGGCAGGATACACACACACACTAACATGACTGTCGAAACAGGTTAAGATGAATCATCTGAAAATATTTAAAGACTAGGATTAGTGAGGACAGCCTACTGAGCCTACTAATTTTTATTTAAGTGTTTTGTAACATCACTTGATGTAACATCACTGTCTGTTCAGGAACATGCCACCTGCAAATTCTATTTCTTTATTAAATCCAAAAAGTTTAACTTTGGAGTAGATGACAGAGAACTAAAAGGAAATGGGAAAACTAGAAACTCGTAAAGAATGTGTTTTAAATGAGAAGACTGAAATTATCCAGAGAATAATTTTTATCATCAGTAAATATACTTTTCACCCTTTCCTCTTGATTCACATAAATTTAATAAAGAGAGTAAAAAAAAAAATGTGTGCTGGCCTGCGTTTTATTATGTAATAATGTTTGCATGGTACCGCTTTTCTGTTTCTCACTTCATCAGAACTGTTTTTCATTTGGTTGGACCTCCTCAGCTGTGACGGTGTTGGAAAAAAAGCATCTGTAGTTGTGCAATCATCTACTGAAAGCTGTTCTGTTTCCATGTAACTATACGTCTCTTTGAGACCAAATGGGAGATGCTTAATGTTAATAAATAAGCAGTTTCTGCATAAATAAAGACCAGGCCCTGAATCTACAGACTTGATTAATTATTTTTTTCTGTGCCAAGCCAAATGGACTCATAAAACAAGCGATAAAGCTGTGAATTGTACACTTAGTTACAAATGCATTCAGAATAAATATGGTTTCTATTTGTAAATACAAATATTACAGTGCTATGGGACTCAAACTTAATCCATTACAATTGAGAAGAATACAAATATATGACCCTTGTGCATAAAACACATTTGTACCAAAGTACTGCAGCAATGAATAATATGTCTGTCTTTGTTTTAGATGCCAAAAATGTAGTTCAAAGCCCTGGAAGTTGTGACCAGTTCACCTCTTTTCTGGCCTCTCACCGTCTCCACAAACTTTAATATTTAATCTGATCAAATGGGTACATTTCATGGCGATTTTCATACAAGTCGCATATATTTGCATTCATTTACGAATATGCTCTTTGAAAAGTGGTTGCATTAATTTTTTAAAAAAGAGGATACTTTATACTCCTATGTATGTGGAAACCAACGGCTATAATAAAGAAGGACCTATGTTAGCTATTATTTCTATTGCTATAGGAATAATTTTTACTGCTGTTTGAAATATTTACACGAATATTCTCTTTCACTTCAACTTTTCTCCTTTTTTACAGTGAGACCGTAAAGACATAATAGACCACATAACAAATGTTTTCCCTAGATCAGATTTTAATGTCACAAATTCACCATTTTCTTTTAAGATCAAATAGATGGAGAACTCAAGCTAGGAGGAAGCAAACTTTTTAAATGTAAATAACTTTGATAATTGTCTGAGATAGTTAAAAGGATTATGAGAAACATATGAAAGGTAAAAGATACATGTTTGACAACATAGTTCAAAATTTCTTCTGAATGTTCTACTTTACAAAGAGAAAACATAAATTAAAAAGATAAATTATTATTTTTTTTTCCATTTCACAACAAAAAGCTATTTTATAATGATAAGATTCTGGCACACTATTGTCTTCGTTTTAAAAATAACTACCGTTAAGTGAATGTCTAATAAAGAATACTTTTTAATTTTAGTGTTATATTTGGAAAAATTAGCACTTTAAGAATACTCATTTATAACTAACATAAAATATAACTTTTGAAATACAACAGTGCATTAAGAAATAGAAGGTCCCCATTAAGAAGCTCCATGCGTTTTATGAAGTTTTGATAGACTTCAAGTGGCTCAGCTGGCAACCACCTTCCACCCAGCCTTGTATTTAATACTTATTATATTCAGCTATCCCCTTCCAACCTGAATCCAGAATCTGTGCTCTACTAACTATATAAATATAGGCCCATAAAAAGGAGGATGGTGGCCAAAACCACTTCTGCACTGGTATAAATTGTCATGTGTAAACTGAAGATTGAATCTAATTCTCAAATCAAATGTTACATCTTCTGTGAAGCTTTCTTTAATTTTATAATCCTATCTCAATCCAGGTAAATCTGGGTCTTGCTCTTTCTGTAATCCTATTTTATTTCACATAGATACACACACACATACACACGTACTTCCACTGGAGCCATGCTCACATTTTAATGTATATCCTGAGTTTGCCTGGTCCTTTTCTATATGATCATAAGACTCTTGTAAGACATGAAAAATATCTTCTTCTTGTACACTCGATAAATAAAAAAGCCCAATTAATGTCAAGAGCAAATTAATTAATTGAAAGTAGTCAAGAGAAAATTTATTTTGAAACCCTAGATCAACAAATTCCCACAAACCTGTTTCTAGGCTCATAATCCAAAATTCATTTTATAGCAAAATAAAGACTATAATTCATATTAGCTTGCTATTTATATATGAAATTATATTACTTATGTGATAACTATTTCTAAATTCTTAGGAAATTAAATAAATTTCACCTTTATGCTTTCTATGAAAGCTATCTGAAGCCAGAAGCAAATAATAATGGACAAGTTATTTGTTAGAAAATTTCATGAACATAAAGTATATTAAGTATTTTGGAGACTCTTTGAGGTATTCAACTTGTTAGAAGTTTAGAACCCAAGTGCTCCACTGCTACTTCAAGTCTTTAATGAGGAAAGTAATAAATAGATAAAAGCAAATATATATTTTTCTAAATATTTGGATTTACGTAATTAATGTTCTATGTGTTCTCATGATTTTTTATTGAGAGGAGAAATTTACATATTTATCTTCTTATTATATATTTTGTGTAATTGAAAACAATGCTCTCATTAACCATTGATTAGTCTATTTGAATGTGCTACCTTGACTCTTAGTCCCCTAAAGGCCCTCAAAGAAAGGCAGGATTATAGGTCATTAATCGTGAAATTGGCAATATATGCTTATTGTTTCCTATTGCTTCTGTCAATTGATTCCCTTGAATATTAAATACTGGGATATCTTCTTTTACTCTTTGTCCATGCCTTTAGAATGATTGCAGCTACTTCTAGTGTCAATGGTAATATAGTCGCCTTTAAAATTGAGCTTAATCCTGTTTATTTGGGTTTAAAACATTTTAAGAACCTGGATACTGTATACTTTTTGAGAAATGAATAATCAAGAGCCTATTTTGTTTGACTGAAGTGACAGAAAGAGCTCTCAAACTAGTTTAAGTTTAAAGGAAGACTTATGGAAAAGACACTGTAATAGACCATATAAAGGAAGCTATCAGGAACTAGGGGTGCTTTAGGGATGTCAGAAAGTCTCAACTTCTTTTTGTGCTTCTTTCTGGGTGTTAGAGATAGGGCTGCTGGAAGTTCTGGAGTTTCAAAATTGGAACTTCGTGATCAGGGAGGAAAGAGATTTTTATCATCTCTAGCAGAAAAGGCCTAAGGAAGAACTCTGATTGGCTCACTTAGAGGCATATACCTATCTCTGGACCAATCCATGTGGCCAGAACTAAAGCAAATTATGAGTAATCCAGCCTTTGTCACATGATGACCCCTATGATCATGTTATGGGGCTGTTTTTCAAAGATGAGTGATGGGACTGCCAGGTCAACAATGGCAATAGTCACTGCAAAGAGAAACCCATCATTTTTATTTTATTCACTTTTTATGCATTCTGTAGCATTATAGAGATTACAGAAAAAAAGATTTATATCAGATATCAACTATTTGTAATGGTACTATTAATTTAAAGGTGGAAATATTCTGTCTGTACAGTATTTAAATATTTGTTCTGGCTAGGGATTATTATAAAAAAAAACTATTAAGGCCAGATGTTAAAGTGAAAATTTAATCGAAATATTAGAATGTAATGGGTTATAAAATTGTAAAGTGAGATGCCAGACCAAGATGAAAATTTTCAAAGGAAATATCTGTAAATGAGCTTCTTGATTCTAAAACCTCTTTACTCTCATTAGGAATATAAATAATAAAAGAGCAGAGAGGAAAGGGAGATTCATGAAGATAATTTTTTAAACAAAGTTATTATTACCTCTTCATCTCAAGTCAAGTGAGACTGTTTCTAACAAGAAGATTACTCAGAGAGACTGAGCTGTGGCCCTGCAGTTAGGGAGTCGCACAAAAGTGTAGAGGGCAATGCATGCTAGCTGCAATGGGAGTGGAATGAAGCTCCTCTGTTGGTGTAACTTTGCTGTATTAGACGTGTGGGGTCAAGGATGCTTGAGTGTTTCGTACACATCATGTGGTTGAGAGGGTGATGTGGGTGTAGATGCTTTATTAGATACTGCACAAACAGGTTTGTGAGAGGGCAAACAAGTCTCAAAAGAAGTTAGAAGTGAATCATCAGACTCATTATGGCAGAGAAGAAGTAAGCAATCATGGAAAAGGAAAGCCTTAGTCCTAGTGAAGAAAATGCCAATCAGAGACTACCTCAAGTGGGAGAAAGGTAGGGTAGGGCATTCCAAACAAACATGAGAGTTTCCCAGAAGAGAAAGTGTTAACTTTAAACATTTCCCAGCCCTTGAGAGATAGAAAGCAATTTAAGACAAAGGCAATCAAGTAAGAATTTTTCTGCCCTAGCTCATCCATTGTCCTTACTCTCTTATTATCTCTGGAAGGAAGGATCACCAGAGTTAGCAAGATGGAGGTAAAGGCCCAAGGGAAAGAGTTAAAAGAGTAAAGGATACAAAATGAGTACCTGTTCTTTCTTTACTGGCTTCTAACTTACAACAGGCCTATGAGCTCCATCTGGGGGACTGGGAAGAACTCTAATTTTGATGAAGTTGGATTCTTTGACTATTACATGAGACTGGACATTCTAAGTACCAAATCCTGGCTTTGAAACCCAGAGTGATCATAATACTTCTTATTATCTGAAAGTGAGAAAAACAGTCATGGGGCTACTTGTACTTTATTCCAAAGTCAAAGTTTATATAACTGAATAAATTTTAAAGGGAGAGTGGGTGGGAGAAAAAGATATATTTCTAATTATAGTCTTTGAGTCTTTTTCATCTCTCTTTCTCCCTCTCTTCCTCCTCCCTCTCTCCCTTCCCCTTCCTTCCTTCCTTCCTTCCTTCCTTCCTTCCTTCCTTCCTTCCTTCCTTCCTTCCTTCCTTCCTTCCTTCCTCTCTCCCTTCTCCCCTTTCCCTCCCCCCCTTCTCCTCCTCTTTCTTTCTCTCTAGCAAATATAGTCCCTTAACTGAATTATCAGGTTTTTAAGCTATACCTAACCAATCAATTCTTGTGACATGGTAGACATTTTGTTCTGTTTTAGCAGGTTTGATATATAGAAATTCTGTGTACTACGTTATTTGCGTCTATGTGTATTGATTCATCTATATTTTATATTCTTTATCCTTTAAGTCATCTGGTGTCCCAATACAATATCAATTAAAGAAACAGTTTTGCTGAACCTAAAAATTATTTGAGTGTTAGATTCATATAATAAAAGCGGTAGAGAAAAATCAACCACTAATTAGAACTTGCAAAATATATTTTTACAGATGAAAATGAAAAACAAAATGCCATTTAAATGTTTTAATTGGTTTCAGTTTTACAACTGCAAACCAGATGGTTTCTTTTCAAGTAGTTTACAATGTCTTTGCCGAATAACTGAATTACCAAACCAGCTGTGATTATTAACATTTACCTAAACAGAAAAACATGTCTGCTATTTGTTTGCTAAGAAAGTACCTGCTTTGCAAAAGTTTGGCAAACAAATCACGACTCTACTCTGGATAGCATAGTATTTTAATAAAATAGAAAGCAGAGATAAATAAAGAGGTATGTACCAACTTATATCCTAGGATGAATGCTGACTTAAAATTTTAACTTATTTACCAGGTGTCAGAACCAAGCAATCTTTTGTGGATTCTTTCAATTTTATGCTTCTACAATTGTAAAATTTATTTGCATTTTTAATGTGAAGAAACTGCTTTTAGATTTATTTAAAACCCTGTTAATAATTCTCTTTAACAGCTTGTTAAAATGTTATATTGGGGAAGCAACTGATTCTTACAGAAATTTGTTTCTGATATAAACTAAGGTTTTCTAAGTCTAAATCCTTAGTAAACATAAATTTCTAGATACTAATTATAACTAGAGCACTGAATACAAATTCAATTCCTTTAGATCAGCGGTCCCCAAATTTTTTGTCACCATGGTCCGGTGCTCCTATGAGAATCCAAAACCCGATGATATGAAGTAGAGCTGAGGTGGTGATGCTAGCTCTGGGGAGAGGGTGCAAATACAGATGAGGCTTCCTTCCCAGAGCTCACCTCCTGCTGTGTGGCCCATTCCTAACAGGCCACAGACAGTATGGTCTGAGGCCTGGGGTTGGGGTCCCCTGCTTTAGAGCCAATTTAGAAGGTGACATTTATGGGTAAGTAATGGTAAAGAATGCCGTTTCAGTTCTTGTACTTGAACAGTAAATT
Organism: Pteropus vampyrus; assembly: GCF_000151845.1. NCBI lineage: Eukaryota > Metazoa > Chordata > Mammalia > Chiroptera > Pteropodidae > Pteropus > Pteropus vampyrus. The sequence continues at coordinate 4,809,330 of NW_011888824.1, read as the reverse complement.
ATCAGGAAAAATTCTGATTAAAAAGTGACATTGTAAAGATTCCACGAGTCATTTTCAAATCAGAATTTTCCTTCATAATTTACCATTTTGGTAAAAGGATTAAAACTATTAATTTTTGTCTTACGAATTTATGATTGGCTAGGCATTCTTATTGATCTAGGTGTAGCCTGACTGATCTTAGCGGGACTATCTTAAACATCTATCTCTTGTTTGTTGGAGACTCCAAGGGGACTGGTTAGTGTAGGATGGCCAGCACAGTGATGACGGAACTCACCTCCAGGTCTGTCTCATATTTCCACAGCAAGCTAGCCTCTACATGTTCTCATGGTTCTGGTGAAGCAGCAAGAGCAGGAAGAAAGCAAGTCCCATGCACAAGAACTTTTCTCACCTTCGGTTGTGTCATGTTTTGATAACATTCCATTGGGCAATGCAAGGTTTGTAGTCCAGCCTAGAGGTAAAGAGTGGGGCAGAATGCTTTGCCATGGATGGGAGGAGAAAAGAATTGGAGGCATCAATGCAATCAACTGAACACAAGCTAATAAAGTTTTACACTACTCTTTAATAGTGTTTCTGGGTATGATGTACTGTAATTTACTTATTCGTTTCTCTATGGATATTCAGTTGATTATATATTTTTTGCAATTATAATAAATGCTGCAATAAAAATCTATGTACATATAGCTTTATGCACATGTAGGAGTATTTTTTAAATGTAATTATGGAACTTTAAACATATAAAAATATGTTCTAACCACTGAAATAATATAGCTCTTCTTATTTGTTATACTAGTTTCAATCTTTGTGAATATTTTTTTTGTTGGATTTAAGAATCAGAAAGAGCTGAAGACCCATCACTTAGCCTTTCCTCCATTTCTAGAGCAATCACTACCCTGCAGTTGGTATGTGTCATTCCTTTGTGTGCTAATATGCTTATTATGTATGTAAAACTATATTGCTGTTTTATATCTGAACATTTTTATGTCAGTGTTACCATACTACATGTAAGTTTCTGCAGCTTCTATTTTTATACATTATGTTTTCCAGATTTAGCCATATTAATACATATAGATTTCAATAATTTTAACAGCTATATGACATTATTCTACTGCATGAGTAAGCGAGTTATTGGGGATAATTGTAGTTTTCTAAAGTTTTGTTGTTATAAAGTGTACTCAGTGACCATCCTTGTAGATACTTCTTTGTGCGTGTGTGTGAAAGTTTGTTAAGGGCAAAAACTCAGAACAATTTCTGTTTAGTATATTATATACATCTTTTTTTGATCTTTTACAATCCCTCCAGGAATATATAAATAACTTGCCTTTCCTCACATCTCACAAAAATTTGATATTATCTGACCTAATAGTTTATGCCAATCTGATGATTCTGAAATTGTATCTCATTGCTACTTAAATTTATATCTCTATGATTTTAAGCATATTTTCATATGTTTACTTTCTATTCCAGTTTCTATTCCTGTGCCTTTACTTTTGCATATACATTTTTGGATCTGCTTGTTAGGTCCTAGAAAAGTCCTGTGGACTGAAATTGCACTGTTTTATGGATTAACTTTTGGAGAAATAGTCATATTTTTATTACTTATGATTGCTATTCATAAACATGTTATAATATTTCTTTATTTAAGACTTTTATATGTCTTTGAGCAATGTTTTACTATATTCTCCATAAAGGTTGTTGTACCCCATTTATTAGAATTATTCTCAGGAAATTTATAGTTTTTGTTACTATTGTAGATAATACCTTTTTAAAGTACATTTTTCCGTTGTTGTGTGAGTATATTGACCACTATTGCTTTTATATACTGAACTCACATCAAACAAACTTTCTAACCTCTTTTACTCAATGAAGTTATCTGCAGATTCTCACAGTATTTTCTACAAATAGCCACAGTTTTCTTTCTACAATTCCAAATTTTTCTTTCTTCTATTCCCAAGTTTTTATAACTCTCTTTTGCCTTTTTTTCCACTGGAAAAATGTTCTAATCTGATGCTGACTAGAAGCAGTGATCATCTATATCTCCATCTTGCTTCTGAATTATAACAGATTGCTTATAATGTTTTTATCTGCACTGAGTTTTGATAGATAACCTTTCTCAGAGAAGTTCCCTTCTATTTTTAGCTTGCTAGTAGTTTTATTAAGTTATAAATGTATGACAAATTTTACCAAAATTGTTTTACTTCTATTGAAGTGTTCATATGATTTTTTTTCTTTTTTAATGTGTTATTGTGGTGAAATTATATTAGTAGCTGTTCCAAAGTTAATAATCATTACATTCCTGGGTTAAATATATTTTTTAATATATTGCTGCCTTATTATATTTTTTGCTAAGATATTTATTTAAAATTTATGTCTAGTTCATAAATACAATCTTCTTATATTTTTCTTTTATTGTCCTTATCTAGTTTTTATCTTAAAATTATATATCTTCATAAAAATCTGTAAGAACTTTCCCTTTCATCTTGCTCTTTTTAAGACCACCCCTATTGCTTAAATTTTTCTGCAGTTTTTCTATGATGCATTTATCGTATATTAATTTCTTTTTTTCTGCTTATATTTTAGGAATCTGAGATTTTGTATCTTCTGTCAGCTCTGGAAAATTAGCCATTTAAAAACATATTGCCTTATTCTCTCTATTCCTTCGGTCTGTGACTTGTTTTAATTTATGTTGAACAATCTCATTCTATCTTCAACATCTCTAAAATTCTTAGTAGTTTCTATAATTTTATGTCTCTGTTCTATAGTCTAGATAATTTTCTTTAATCTATTTTTCTTTTCAATAATTCTCTCTGTGGCTTTTATGTATTTAATCATTTTCAGAATACTGATGTTTCAATTCTCTTTCAAAAAAATTTTTTTTGTCTCATATACTTGTGGATATAATGCTGATTTTGTACCTTCTGACTTTGGCTAATTCTGATTTCTTTTGGATTTTTATTTTTGGAGCAAGTTATATCTTCTTTTCCTTTTCATTAAAAAAATCCTTTAATATTTTAAAACACATACTTAATAAAACATGGAGTTATAGAACATTTTTACTTCCTTCACCAAAATGAAAGAACATCCGACTATTTTCTTTTCATTCTGATTATTGTTTCTCTTATCTCACATGTCGTTTTTGTCCAAGATTTAACTTCCACCAACTTCTCCCAAATTAAATATTATTTTTATTTTCTAGAATCAATGTTCATTTAGATTTATTAACTTGTGTATTACTGTTCACATTCAATTTCTTTTTTGTTTTAATGTCTTTCTTCTTGAAGGACATCCATTAACATTCTTTCTGTGAAAGCTGTTGATGGGAATGAGAATTTTAGTTTGTCTGAAAATGTCGTTTATATTGCCCTCATTTCCAAATGATAGTTTAGTTATAAAATTCTACATTGAGTGTTATTAGCTTTAAGTAGTTTTAATTATGTTCTAAGTTTATTTATCTTCTTTCCTGGTTAATCTCTAGATGCATTTACTATATTTTCTTTGTTAAAATATTCAGCAGTTTTCCTAATATATTTCTAGATATGGATTTTGCTTTATATATCCAGCCTGAGATTCATAATGTTCCTTGAAAGTGAAAATTCAGTTCTGAAAAATTCTAGTCATTATCTTTTAGATATTTTTTCTTTTTCATTCAGTCTATTGTCTCCTATAACTCTTATTTTTTCTTCATATTTTAAAAATTCCCTTACATCTTTTCCATAGCTTTGTAATTTTCTCAATTTTTAAGTCTACTTTTCTATTTTACTTTTTCTGTCTTGTTTAATTGATTAATTATTTAATTTCAAATAATATTCCTAAAATTTACTGATATTTTATTTTTGAAAAAAATTTTTTTGTAATAGTTTACTTTCTAATTTAAAAAATTAAATATTTATTTTATATTTTATATTCAATCATTTATTTATCTGATGGTCTTGAGGATCTGTTTAAGGTGTTTGTTACTACCTTGTACTTGCTGCTGCTGGTTAGTTTCTGTACATGTTCTCTAATTTTTCATTATAAATGTATGTACAGAGATAGATGCATAGAGAGACTAGAAGCTTGGATTTTGGAGGATATTATAAGGATACCATTTTAATCATTTGCTGTGCAGTCAAATGCAAGATTTTAAAACACAACTCTTTATTTGGTATATGATTATGAAAATGACTAATCATAGAATATAATGGTTAATATTTTGTTAAAAAATGTGTAAGAGAAAATAATAACAAATAATAATAGGAGTACTTGATATACATAAAAATTGTTTGTTATGTAGTGTGATGACAGCTTTAAAAGACTCATGCAATAATTATTTCCTGCCAAAATAGGAAGGCAGACAAAATATGGGAAATACACACTATAGTGATAGTATTAGGTATTCCCTCATTTTCAGATGATAAAATCATATTTAGAGAGATTAACCCACTTTCCCAAGGTCTCAAAGCTAATAAGTGATAGACTTGTAGTCAGATTTCAGTTAATTTGACTTCAAAATCCATTTTAATCTTTATTTATACCGACCCCCAGTAAAACCTCCCATGTTAGAAGCTGATGGTTATTTACATAATTTTTGATTTTTTAGCTGGACACACAGTAGCCCAAATACATATGGTATTTCTACCCTATTTGCATCTTGGTGTGGTCATGTATAAGAGTTCTGTTCAAAGGAATAGAAATGATGTGGTTATGTGCAACTTTCGGATATTGACCTTAATAAAAGGGGGTGAGATGCATGTGTCACTTTCATTTCCTCCTTTGTTCTTCCCGGAACATAGATATGTTTACAGAAGGTCAAGTTTAATGATGTGCTCACTTTAAAAAATTAGTTTTCAATAATGCCCAAGACAATTTTGTTATTGCCATGGCTACTCTAATAATACTACAAACCTAATTTAAGTCAATTTTTATAACATAAACCACTTTGCTAGGTTGGATCAAACATTTCCTAAGTGGATTCTTCTCTCTGTTTTATTATTCTCTATATTTATTCTCTACATTTCCAATAGAGAAGTAATTTTATCACATTAAATAAATAGAAAATTACAGAATTCTTAACAATTTATCCATAGAAAGCAGTGCCAGTTTGAAAACTCCCTGGAGTCACTAAAATAAAAAACAAAAGCAAACGAAAACAAAACAACAACAACAACAAAAAACTTGATGATTTGTTGTGGCACCATCATTAGCTGAGTAAAATTTTTAAATTGCAGTTTCTCTTCTTTTGCCCTAGTCTGTTCCAAATAATGTTCCAATAGAAATTTTTTTTTCATAGCATATGAACTGATAATAAAATGTTACAGAAAAATTATTGTTAGCATTGTAGCTTTTAATCCAATTTATGAATTTCATTTTCACTTAATATTTCTTTGCAATATCTGTTTCTTTTGGATTACTATGTCCTAGCCAATCATGGAACACATTAAAAAGTCTAAGGTTTCTGGCATTCATAACAAAAATTTGTTTCAAATTCAATATCTTTCATTAACACTGGAAAATAATTTTGCATCCCTATAACCATTCCATATTCAATCTGAATATGGCCATCTACAAGCCAAAGAGAGAGGTCTCCAGAGAAACCAACCTTGCCAACACCTTAATCTTGGACTTCCAGCCCCCAGAACCATGAGGAAATAAAGTTCTATTAAAAAAACAATAAAAAATAAAAATGTTAATTCATAGGAATACAGTACCTAGTAACTTATTCTATATGTGTGTATTAGTGCAACTTATGAAAAGCAAAATGAAATGACTTCCTAAGATTGTGTCAAACACCAGATTGTGTTGCAAATTAATTTTTAAAGTTTTCCTGATGTAAGTAATTTTCTTAGAGAAATATTTTAATGACAGTTATTTAGTAAACATTTTAAACTACATACAGCATCAATTAGCTGAAATATAAAATGTCTCATTTCTTTTTTTTAGTATATTACAGAAAATTGGACATTTAAAATAATAAAACAATCATTCCTATTCCCATTACCTAAAAACCATGTCCATATTTTGGTACATTTCTTCCCAGTGTTGTGTGTGTGTTCATGTTTTTCAATATTCTTTATATTATATTATATTTACCTCGGTATATAGGTATTTTTCTCACACTTCCCATTAACATGGGTTTTCTTCTGAGCTATTAAAAGTTTTCATAAATGTCATTTTTAATATGACCATATAGTTAACCAAATGTATGTATTCAAATTTACACTTAGATATTTTGAAAAATATTTTTAAATCTCTGTATAAAACATATTTCATATTTTGGATAATTTCTTTAGGATAGATTCTTAAAAACAAATGCATCACTATTTAAAAAGGAATTTTAACAGACATCAACAGATGTCATCAAAAAAGGCAAAAGTTCTCAATAGCTTAATATAATTATAATTGTTTCTCATGTACACCAACTCCTTAGAATAGCATGAGAGGGGGTAAATTCTGCAATAATTTTTCTTGAAGAAATTTTTTTTTTGTCTTCCCAAAGTAAACGGCAGTATCAAAGGGACCTTGCCCTTTTCAAATAAGGGCCAAATTTACATCAGAAGAAGAAATGGGTAGGATAAAGAAAGGGATGTATTTGTTCTTTTAGTGTCAATGCTACTTCTGTCTAGGTCTTGCCCTTCCTATTTACACTCCCTTTCACTTTCCCTGGATTTGGAGTTCAGGGCTCTTCATACTCAAGGCACTTCAGATTTGGGGGCCTTGGGAAAGAGTTTCTAGCTGTGTGGGCTAGCTTTCAATAGCTGTCTTGTGATTTTTTAACCCTTCGAATCAAAGAAAATTACTGAAAAAACATTTAAAAAGGAAAATGTTTTGAAAATTTAGGTCATGATGAAATTTTCTAGTGATTTACTCTGTAACTCTTTAATAAATGAAGAAAAAAGTCTATAAAAATAAAGTTTTTAAAGGAAAGCCATTAAGCAGAATGTAGGTGCATATACATACATACATACTGAAAGACAGTATAACATATTGGAAAATTAAAACACCAGGGTTAATGTCTTAACTCTTCTTCATACACTTTTTTAGTTTAGGCCACTTAAACTCTCTGACTATATAATTTCATGTAAAATAGAAATAATTACATTCATACCAGCTCTACCAATATCAGAGTTTTGTTAAGGTCAAATAAGATAATGTATAGGAACATACTTTATTATGGGGATAAATAAAATTATTATCCTCATAGTCTTCTTAAATATTATCTTAAATATTTAAAAAAATTTAAAACAGTAAGTATTTTCATTGTAAAATATATGAAAAAATTCAGGTTAATTGAAAGTCCTCTTTGAATCCTCTCCCCTTGCTTCCACACATCTACAAAATTGCCAGAGAGAATTACTTGTTCGATTTACCTTCAGTTTACTCTAACTTCACTGTCCAATATGGATGCCACTAGAGATGTGTGGCTATTAAATATAAATGTAAATTAATTATATTTAAATGAAATTAATATTGTTAGTCATACTAGCCCTATTTCAAATGCTTAATAGCCATATGTTGCTACTGTCTTGGGCAGAACAGATATAGACAAACCTATAGTCAGATATGGTCATTGAAGAAAGTTCAACTGAACAGCTCTACTCTAGAATCAAGTCCAGGAAGAGAACCTGTAGTAGAATAATGACTCCGAAAAGATGTCTATGTCCTCATCACTAAAATATGAAAATGTTGTTTTATGTGGCAAAAAACACTTTGCAGATGTGTTTAAGTTAAAGATCTTGGGAAATTTTTTCTGGATTATCTGGGTAGGCCCAATGTAATAACAAGGGTTCTTAGAAGGGGAAGTCAGGAGGATCAGAATCAGAAAAAGGAGAAGTGCTGATTGAAACAGAAGGTAAGGTGATGCACTTTCAAGATGGAAGAAAAGGCCTTGAGCTAAAGAATGGAAGTGGACTCTGGAAGCTGAAATCGACAAAGAAACAGATTCTCCCTTAAGAGCCTCCAGAAGGAAGGCAGTGCTGCTGACACCTTGATTTTAGGACTCCTGACATCCAGAACTGTAAGATGACAAATTTGTATTGTTTTAAGCCATTAAGTTTGTGGGAATTTGTTACAGTTCAGCAATAGGAAGTTAATACATATAGCAATATGTGTTTACTTCTTAATGAATGTTATTTGTCTCCAATTATTTTTATTATAAGTAAAGCTACAATAATATTTTTCTATACACAGAAGCAAATATTAATGAAAAGTGCTATGTAGAAAAATAAACCAGAAAGAAAGTTAGGATGTCCAGGTCATCAGGGATATATGCAAAGTTACGTTTGTAATATTTCTACCATGACCAGTTTTTAGCTACCAACATAATGTCAATGAATACTGAGCGGAGAAGATATCTCAGCCTCTGCATGCTACTTGACCTGTATATGTGTTTGTGTGCATGTGTATTTCTAGGTATATATGTGTATACATCTCTCTCATACTTGTCAGAAAACTGAAGGAGTAATAATGACACCTATGTAGATAAATGGGGAAAAAGTATTCTTGGCAGAGGGAATAGTAAGTGCAAAACACATGATGGAGGACTGTTTGGTGTGTTAGATAGATTTCATGTGTGTCTGAGAAACATCAAGCAGGCTAATACAGCTGGAAGACAGTGAGCTGCTGAGTTGTGGAAGATCAGAGTTCATTGTACATTTGTAAGTGTGTTTGCACTTGGAGGGCAGGTAAGGCTTCATAAGTCATAGTAGGGACTTTTGTTTTGAGGGAAATGGAAAGGATTTGAGGAGAAGAATGACATAATCAAACTTAAATCTGGCTCTTCTATTGGGGATAAATAGAAACAGGCTACAACACAGTAAGGCATTGAAATTATTCAAGTGAGAGATAAGGGTGGCTTGGACAAAAGTGATCAGATACTGCAAGCAAAACTGACAGAATTTACTAAAAGATTGAATGTAAGATGAGAGAAAAAGAGGAGCAAAGACTCATTCCAAGATTTGGCTTGAGTAATTGGAAAGATGAAAATGCTATCAGTTGTAATAGGGAAGATGGTGGGAGGAGCCAGATTGTGGTATAGAGGTGTATCAAGAATTAATTTTGGATGTGTTAAATTTAAGATGACTTAAAATTTCAGTCCAGTGGAGTTGGATACACATATCTGATTAGGGAAGGGAATCAGCTGGAGATGTAATTTTGGTAATTTGAATGAGATCACATAGGGAGTGAGTGTAGATAGAAAAGAAACCTCGGGACTGAGTCCTGGGGTACTCTAAAATTTAGAGATAAAGGACACAAGGAGGAAGCAGAAAGGGGGACTGAAGAAGGGCCATCAGGTATGAGGAAAACAAAAAAGAGAATAGTATCCAATTAAAGAAATTGCGTCTTGGAGGAAATAATCATAGAACTCAACAAATATTCCCGGTTAGTCAAATAACCCAAAGGCTGAGAATTGACCATTGGATGTAAATGTGTTATATTCTTGATCATGCTGACCAAAGCAATTTTGGTGGAGAGATAGATATAAAAGTCTGGTTGCAGTGGCTTCAAGGAGGAAAGGAATTGGAGACATAGAATTTAGCCAACACTTTCTAGTTTGCTTGTGAAAGGGCAGTAGCTGAGGATTGAGAGCATTTTGAAAAGGCTGGAGATAGCATGTGAGTGTGAAAATGGAAAAAAAAAAACAGCTAAGTAGGAAAATCCATAAAGCAAGTGAGAGAATTGCCAGAGAATGTTCTTAAGGAAGAGAGGGACTTGGGATCTAGGGCACAAATGGAATAGTTGTCTTAGATGGTTCATCTATGGGAGCAGGTGGAGACTGATGGGTAGATGTGGTGATGGGATGTCTCTATGGGAGAGCTTCTATTTTGTTAGTGAAGCAATGTCATCAACTGAGGTTGAGGATGGGGTAGGGAGTGTAGGGAAGGTTTGAGAAAGAGAATGGGTGAATGAAAGAACTTAGGAAATAGCAAAAGATAACTCACAGTCCACTTGAGTGCTCATGAATTTAAATTGAGACCAGATGCAGACTTGTCTTTCTTAAGCCAACATCAATTCACAGATGCAAACATAGAATGGATCGAGATTTTAACTTGAGCAGGTTTTGTCAGGTGAGTATGAGAGGAAAAAGAAGGAATGGCTAGAGAGCTGAGGAAAATGCAAGGGAATATTACAATGATGTATAATGGACCACAGGAGGGAGGATAAGTAGAGTAAGGTTAGGGATGTGGTAGAAATGAAGGACAGTGATCCCAATGACATCTACAAATTGCTGGAATTGGGGTACTGAAGGGAGTTTAAAAGATCAGAGACGAAGCTGAAGAGCCAGTCTATTGAATTGAGAATAGGAAGGGTATGCTATTTGGTAATGACAAGGCTTAGTGTATGACCACAGGTATAAGTGACTCATAGGGTAAAAAAGTAAGATAACTGACAGGGGAGGTCTTGGAAATGAAAGGCCGGATAGAAGGATCTTCTGTGTGGATACTGAAATCACAATAATTACTACATAGATAGTATTAGAGATGCAATGAAAATCAGAGTGATCTCAGAGTGGTCCTCAGACTAGCAATGACAACATGGTCTGAGTACTGATTAGAAATGTAAATTCTTAAGTCCCATATAGACTTAATGACTTGGAAGCCCCAGGAGTGATGCTCCATTTGATGCAGGATGAACTTTGAGAACTACCTATATGTTAATACAGGAGATAGGAAAGTTAATTGCTTAGAGAAGTAGCAAAGTTTTTCAATGAGGTAATATTTAGACCACCTCAAGTTATTGCAAGGGTAAGTGGCGGGACCTTAAAATTAAAGGGAGCAGCATTTGTAATAAGCTGGGATAAAAAGATCTCAGGTAAGATCAAATGAAATTCTACAAAAGCATAAAGTGTTAGCTGTTAATATCAGAAAATCATGCCTTGCTAGGAAGGCTTTTGTTCTTTACGAATCCTGATAAAACATCACAAAGTTCTTCCTATTCATCTACTTTTTAGTCTGTTGCTGTTGAGCTCAGTACAGAGAGCTTGGAGAGTCAGTGTAGCTGCCCTGGCATACCACCATTTTCCACGATTTCCCCACATCTTTATAGAACATAGGAGAAATAGTTCTATAGAGCAGGCATACTAAAAAGGGCGATTAAAGTTAAAGGAGGTCGGGGCCCTTTAATGACATCACCGGGCGCCCACCGCGGGTGTTTTCTAGTAACGAGTGTCTTCGGGGGCGGGACTTGCGCGGGGCTTACGTCACTACAGAGCGCCGGGCGCGCTCCTTTGGCGGCGGATTCAAAGGTTCAGGCCATGATCTCGGGTATAAAGAAGTGATTTAGCGGCCGAGTTGTTTTCGCTCTCCCGGCTAACGTAAGCTTCTGTGCGGTGCAGGGAGGACTTCGGAAGCTGAGG
>NW_011888824.1:4796331-4797951 GCF_000151845.1 Pteropus vampyrus | reverse complement strand
GATCTTCTGTGTGGATACTGAAATCACAATAATTACTACATAGATAGTATTAGAGATGCAATGAAAATCAGAGTGATCTCAGAGTGGTCCTCAGACTAGCAATGACAACATGGTCTGAGTACTGATTAGAAATGTAAATTCTTAAGTCCCATATAGACTTAATGACTTGGAAGCCCCAGGAGTGATGCTCCATTTGATGCAGGATGAACTTTGAGAACTACCTATATGTTAATACAGGAGATAGGAAAGTTAATTGCTTAGAGAAGTAGCAAAGTTTTTCAATGAGGTAATATTTAGACCACCTCAAGTTATTGCAAGGGTAAGTGGCGGGACCTTAAAATTAAAGGGAGCAGCATTTGTAAAAAGCTGGGATAAAAAGATCTCAGGTAAGATCAAATGAAATTCTACAAAAGCATAAAGTGTTAGCTGTTAATATCAGAAAATCATGCCTTGCTAGGAAGCCTTTTGTTCTTTACGAATCCTGATAAAACATCACAAAGTTCTTCCTATTCATCTACTTTTTAGTCTGTTGCTGTTGAGCTCAGTACAGAGAGCTTGGAGAGTCAGTGTAGCTGCCCTGGCATACCACCATTTTCCACAATTTCCCCACATCTTTATAGAACATAGGAGAAATAGTTCTATAGAGCAGGCATACTAAAAAGGGCGATTAAAGTTAAAGGAGGCCGGGGCCCGTTAATGACATCACCGGGCGCCCACCGCGGGTGTTTTCTAGTAACAACGGGTGTCTTCGGGGGCGGGACTTGCGCGGGGCTGACGTCACTACAGAGCGCCGGGCGCGCTCCTTTGGCGGCGGATTCAAAGGTTCAGGCCATGATCTCGGGTATAAAGAAGTGATTTAGCGGCCGAGTTGTTTTCGCTCTCCCGGCTAACGTAAGCTTCTGTGCGGTGCAGGGAGGACTTCGGAAGCTGAGGCCGCTGGTGCCTGAAGGAGAAGATGGCGTTCTCGACTACAGTCTCTCAGAAGCAGCGAATAAGGCGCAAGGCTCCCCGCGGCTTTCTAAAGCGCGTCTTCAAACGACAGAAGCCTCACCTTCGTCTAGAGACAAGTGGCGACCTACTGGTGAGATCCTGTTTCTTCTTGGGCCTGAAGCGGGGCAGGGCGAGGTAGGGGAAATACACCCCAGCCTTGATTTCGCGGCCCCCAGGAAATCTAGTTCTTTCAGGCCTATGTTTAAGGCGTTTACCGCAATGACTAGACAGGTTTGCCCCAGCCTGTCATGTCAGTTCATACTCGTGATGTTTAATTGTACCGGGGCCCACTGAAATGTAGATATCTAGACCTTTTTTGCGGGAGGCTATTAGCCACATCATCTTAAGGAGAGAACTAACGTTAAATTCTTGTTTATAGCTTTTAAATAGAGCTGTTCAGGAGCAGTCTGGCGCAGTGCTTAGGGTACTTTTCAAAGGTATGAAGGATAGTTTTTTAAAAGTAGATTTTGGAATTCAGGCCGGGTTATTTTTATTTAAGTATTGTAAAAGGCATTACTGACATGCCCCCCCCTCCTTTTTTTTTACGTTGTTAACCAAATATATTGCCTTATTTACTCTACTAATTGTAAAACCCGGATTCAGAAATTTATATTATGCTCTCAGCTCTGA
>NW_011888824.1:4794009-4795411 GCF_000151845.1 Pteropus vampyrus | reverse complement strand
TGATGTTTAATTGTACCGGGGCCCACTGAAATGTAGATATCTAGACCTTTTTTGCGGGAGGCTATTAGCCACATCATCTTAAGGAGAGAACTAACGTTAAATTCTTGTTTATAGCTTTTAAATAGAGCTGTTCAGGAGCAGTCTGGCGCAGTGCTTAGTGTACTTTTTAAAGGTATGAAGGATAGTTTTTTAAAAGTAGATTTGGAATTCAGGCCGGGTTATTTTTATTTAAGTATTGTAAAAGGCATTACTGACATGCCTTTTTTTTTTTTTTTACGTTGTTAACCAAATATATTGCCTTATTTACTCTACTAATTGTAAAACCCGGATTCAAAAATTTATATTATGCTCTCAGCTCTGAATTCGTTTTTTTAGAACACCTTTTAGTTCAGTTTTCAAGCTAGACCGTTAAAACTTGTTTATCTGACTCATAATACGTGCAGCATAATGCTTACCTAGTCAATAGCCACAACCAAACCACTGTGTAATATTTCTGTCTTGAAATACAGAGTTTTTATGTTGAATGCCTGGAACATATATCCCTCTAGCAGAATGAACAGTTTCCCTAGGTTTAAACCATGGGAGGTACCTCCTCTGGTTTGTCACAAGAGCTCTTTGAATAAAGGGATCATTATAAGTGGGCACTTAATTTTCAGGAGATCAAGATAAAGAATTGTGGCTAACATATATGGCATGGAGAGTGTCTTCAGAATGCATCATTCATTCCATCTGTTCTTAAGCTACACTGTTTAGTTTTTTTTTTCCCCCCACTTTACTGCCTTCCCATATGTCACCTACTTGCAGGGTTTCTCTTTTTGCTAGACTACTATAAAATTGTCTTCATTTTTCTTTTATTTGGTCTCTGAAGCCAAAACAAAACTTTTTTTTTGCTTGGAAAAGTAGCCTTTCTATTTCCACTCCTTTTTCTTCCTTTCTTAGGCCTCATAAGAAAAGACAATATATACTGTTTTGTACACCTCCCACAGTGATGATAAAGTTGGCACAAGTGAGTTGGATTAAAGTGAAATTGATTTACAAGACATTTTTAGGAGTTTTCACTGTGCTGGACTTCAAAATGGAGGGGGAAGAAAGACCTGCTCAAGAATTTCTAGGAGGCTCTAGATTGTTTGGCAGAAATTACTCAAGGGATTATATTCCTCCCACATCTACCACCTGTCTGCCCCAAAGTGAACTACGGACATGTGGGCTATATTGTAGAGGGGGATCCAGGTGGTGCTTGAAAGAAGAGATGACATTCCAAGCAGTTGTAGTGGTGAGGGAAAGGAATTTCTTCAGGTCGCCATCTATTCCTAGGTCTTATCTTTTTCTTTGGCTTTCATTAGTTTTTCTTCAGTGTCCTCTTGTATCTGCTACCTACCACCCTGATTTCTTTGCTTATGGT
>NW_011888824.1:4787776-4793234 GCF_000151845.1 Pteropus vampyrus | reverse complement strand
CCCCCCACTTTACTGCCTTCCCATATGTCACCTACTTGCAGGGTTTCTCTTTTTGCTAGACTACTATAAAATTGTCTTCATTTTTCCTTTATTTGGTCTCTGAAGCCAAAACAAAACTTTTTTTTTTGCTTGGAAAAGTAGCCTTTCTATCTCCACTCCTTTTTCTTCCTTTCTTAGGCCTCATAAGAAAAGATAATGTATACTGTTTTGTACACCTCCCACAGTGATGATAAAGTTGGCACAAGTGAGTTGGATTAAAGTGAAATTGATTTACAAGACAGTTTTAGGAGTTTTCACTGTGCTGGACTTCAAAATGGAGGGGGAAGAAAGACCTGCTCAAGAATTTCTAGGAGGCTCTAGATCGTTTGGCAGAAATTACTCAAGGGATTATATTCCTCCCACATCTACCACTTGTCTGCCCCAAAGTGAACTACGGACATGTGGGCTATATTGTAGAGGGGGATCCAGGTGGTGCTTGAAAGAAGAGATGACATTCCAAGCAGTTGTAGTGGTGAGGGAAAGGAATTTCTTCAGGTTGCCATCTATTCCTAGGTCTTATCTTTTTCTTTGGCTTTCATTAGTTTTTCTTCAGTGTCCTCCTGTATCTGCTACCTACCACCCTGATTTCTTTGCTTATGGTTTTCTGCTTACCACTGACACTTCATAATCTTACCCAGAAGGTGTCTCACATCTTTTATAAACTTTTCTACCATTAAGGCAGTCTGTTCTTATTTCTTTTTTTCTGAACTTTAATAGCAGTAAAAGTATATATACAGTTTAGCTATTGGGACTTTGACACTGTTCTCTAAGAGTTTCATGTGTCAATGTTGTTTCCTAGTGTGATATGCCACTTCTTGAGGGGAAGGAATTATGCATATCTCTTTTGTGTCTCCCATTATCTTTAACATAACACTAATCAACTTTTATGCTGTCTTTGATATAAATATTTCTTCTGCCTGAAGATGTCCTCACTCCACTCGGCAAACTCCCAATTCTTTCAAAATCCAGTTCAAATGCTATTTCCTCAGTGAAGCTTTCCTTAATCTTAGAAAGGATCAACTTTACCTTCTTCTATTTTCTATTGTCACACATCTGTCTAATTTCTTTGTAGGTTTGTGTCTCCTATTGAACTGGAAACTTTGAGACTATTTGTATTCCTTATGTTTAGTATAATACCTTGAACATTCTGAATGTACAATTAATGTCAGGACTACATGGCAACTATATATAGATTGGTTATTATTTCTGACATTTTACTTATAATTTCTTTGTGTTATTTCATAGTTCTGAACCAGCTTTTTGTTGTTTTATTTGATTGTGTACCTCCAGGGCCAGTACCAGTGAGTACATCTATTGATCTGAATAAATTGTTCAGCTTTTTTGTGGCTCAGTTTTTAGATTTATCATTGAGGAATTGGTGAAATATCTGAGTGCATTGTGGTTTATGTAAAACTCAAAAGTGCTATGATGAAGGTAGGAGGAAGTCAGGTGGCCCAATCTTTTTGGTCAACTGAGATTGTCAAAAAATGGCCATCTTTTTTTGGTAAATTATCTTTTGAATTACCTTTCAAAGCTGATTTTTTTTTCAGTGTAAATTCTTAATGGAATGGCTTATATTTTTCAAATTTGAATGATAGCTAAATACCTAAAAATTTGTTTTTGTTCTGACCATTTTAATTTAAACCTTAGTGTATTTGAGTGCTACCACTCAACAGTTTTATGACGGATAAGTTCCTTAAAACCTGTGTGACATCAAAAATAAAGAAATATTAATTTTTCTTGGTATATATGGCTCATGACCATGAAGAGGAAAGGACTTCCATGTAGGTTAATGATATAACCAAATCTCAAAACAGTATAGTTTATTGGAATTGACTGAAAAAAAATTCTTTTGACCTAATTTGGGGAACTATGGAGGGACTTTTTGTTTATGCAATAATAATTATTGAGTGGCTACTACATATTGGGTCATTGGCTAAAGGTCACTGAGGATACAATGTTGGGAAAGATAGAATTCTTACCCTTATAATACATTGAGGAAGACAGGTGAAAGATTGCTGCATGATGTATGTAGCATGTGCATTGAAAGGAAGTTCAGGGTGCCTTGGGTCTACATAACCTTACATACTGGGGGAAGTTAGGCTTCTCAAAAAAGTCTACAAGCTAATAGGATGCCTGTAGGCAAGATTGTATTTGATTACTGAAAGAAGTTCAAAGACCTAGTGTGGAACTGGAAGTTGAGAAAGGTAAGAGATGAAACTGGAAAAGCCTAGTCCAGTGGAATTTAGTATTAAGGAATTTGGAATTTATCCCGAGGGCATCTGGAAGTTATTTATCTTTAGAAGTAGAAAATATAGATTAACAGAGGAAATTGTGCCATATTATGCACTTGTTTTTTCCTGCAAAAGAAATGGGATATCATTGGAAGTTATTTTTTTTTAATGAATGATATGATATAATAATGTAAAGAATCAAAATTGGGTGCTTTACATCTGAGTTCTTGTAAGAATTAAAGAAAACAGTACATCAAAAGAAGTACCAAAAGAATATGTCCTTCCATATGTTCTTATTAAATTTAAATTCCCAAACTATATTTTTCGCAAACATCACTAAAACATTCTTAAACATCTATAACAATTCACTAAAGATTTCTGCATAACATAAATAATTTAAAACACATTGCCTAGTTATTTAACATTTAATAAACTGTGGGGGAGCATATAAGGTAGTATGTATTAATTCTTCTGCATTAATTATAATGCAAAAAGTGTATTATTATGTAAATGACCAAAGAAATTATATGTTAAAGATACTGTCTAATTGGACCTAAATTGGTAGTGTCCTCAGGCACTGAGCAGAAGCAAAAGATGGGTAAAACATTACCAGTAATTTAAATAAAAGAGCACTAGCTATGATCCTAGAGAAAGAATTGAGATAGGACTGCAGCTCACTTCACATTGTCTCTTGCTTGGATTTTATGCTCTAGTTGAACTGTTTTCAAGGTTTGCGTGTGTAGATTGATAGAAAAGCACTTTGGTTTGGATAGTGAATTTTGATTAAAATATTAACAAATGTTATTTTACATATTCAGAAAATGAAGTTAAATAATGAAGTACATATGTACATTTTGCTTATATGTAGAGCTTGTTTCTATAAGAATATGCAAGAAACTGGCAACCATGTTTGACTGGGGGTGATATGGAAGGTGGATTTATTTTTGACAGTTTACCCTTTTGTATACTCTTCTGCTTTATATTTTTGAAAGAATTACAGATTCACAAGAAGTGGCAGAAGTAGTAAAGAATACATATGTACCATTTTCCTAGATTTCCACAGTGCTAATAACTCATATAACTACAGTCCTTTGTGGACTTAAATTTTGTACTGTCTGCTTATATTATCTATTTTAAAAAATTTCTTAAAAGGTGCCTTATAAATTATTGATATGATTATTTTGATATTGTTAGATGACAAGTAACATTTGTGTATACAGTTTTCAATTCAGTAAACTTTTAGAATTATTAACATATTTTTGAATAGATATGTCAATACCTGGTTAAAAAATCTTTAGACTTTGGACTGTAGAATGAGAGATGATTAGTCTTAAATATAGTTGTTGATAAGTTTTGATTTAAAAGTTCCGAGAAATTAAAAAAAATACATTATAAATTTAAATTTATTTGGAATCAGAAGCAAGAATATTTATTACTTGATAGAACCCTACATAAGTTTTGATCTAATGGTGCTTTACAATACTGTTATTGTCTATGGTCTTTGGTCAGCCTTACATAGCCTTGTTTCATGTATTACAATAACTTAGTCTCCTTTGTATGGGATCTAAGATGGACCTATAGTAACTGAATTCTGTTACCTTAAATACAAGTTAATTGACTGAATCACAAAACTAAATAGCACAACAATAAATTTTGGGATCTTTTATTTTTAAAAGTCATTATTTGAAATCATTTATGTTTGAGTTTAAAAATCCTTTTAAATTTTCTCTTTTTAAGGTGCATCTAAACTGTTTATTGTTTCTTCATCGATTGGCAGAAGAGTCCAGGACAAATGCTTGTGAGAATAAGTCTGGAATCATTAAAAAGGATCATGTACTGGCTGCAGCAAAGGTAAAGTCTGAATCTCTTTTCTTGAGCAAGAATTACCTTAAAAAATACTACTTGGTTTATCACCTCTGCTTGATATAGTTTTATTATTCAGCTTTGTTGACTCAGTTGACACTTGACTTTTCATGTTAATGGATTTTAATAATGGAGTTTGATTTTCTTTATATGTATATTATGGATTTCTGATGGAAAAATTCCTAGCCACTGCTTTATCACCATTTAGGAGAAAATGAATATTTGTAATCTGTATGGTTTATAGTAGGCTATATATAATTGAGAAGGTTTATCACTTTGAAATTTATCAAAACTTTTTTCTTGATTATTTTTTCTACTTACATAATTGTTTTTATAACTTTGTTTTGAGATTTGTGAGACTTATGAATAAAATCACTTATAAAAGCAAAGAAGATTGCTTCTTACTAGCATTTCTATATAATGTGAGAGTAGAATGCCTCGGGCAAATTTTTTCTCTAAAAGTGTTCCTGAGATCATCATTTCCACTTGATATTAATAGATGCCCCACCATGAAAAGCTTCTGGGGACAAGGTAAATTTAGATAAACTAACATACTATATCTCCTTAAATAGTCACAATGTTACGTATGTAGAATTTGTTTCTATAATAATGTGCAAGAAATTGGCAACCATGGTTGACGACAAGGCAGAGGGGAATGATGTGAGAGAAACTTATTTTTGACAGTCTATATCTTTGTATACTTTTGTTTAAAATGTTTTTATTTTGAAGTAATTATAGACTCACAGAAGATGCATAAATAGTAGAGTTCCCATGTACCTTTTGTCCAGCTTTCCACAATATAACATCTTTATGTAACTATGGTTATGTAAAGTTATAAAAGATTATGAGAAATTAGCGATAAAGAAACTTGTTGAACTCTGTTTAACTTAACATTTTGTAAATTTGAGTACATAATATACTTAGCACTTTGTAAATTCATTTGAGTACATAATACTTTTCTTTTGCAGTACCCATACTAACTAACATCTTATAGACTAGAGAAGTACTCACCCAGGTTGTAGACCTATTTGGTGACCTCTGCAGAAACCTAGAAATGTTCATGTCCTGGCATTTTTTTAGGGGCTTTAAATTCTCTTAAAATTATAAAGATTCCGACAAGTTTCTAGACTAATAAAGTCATAAATATTTTTCTGCAGGTAAAGCAAGGTTTAAGAGCTTGAAGAGTATATTGTGTATTTTAAACTTAGGGTTTGTTTCTATTAATAAATGATAGGTATACTTAGCTAAAAGTAGGTCATTTCTTTGAAAAAAATTTTTGGAGATATTCTAGTCTAATGCTCTCTGTCTTTTACAACTAAAGG
>NW_011888824.1:4779994-4786421 GCF_000151845.1 Pteropus vampyrus | reverse complement strand
TTTTTCACTCAGCATAATTTCCTTGAGTCCATCCAAATTCTTGTTTGTTCCTTTTTATTTCTGAATCATATTCCATGGTATTTATGTACCACAGTTTGTACGACTATTCATCCATTGAGGAATGTTTTGATTAGTTTTCAGCTATTATAAATAAAGCTGCTATGAACAATTGTTTATCTGTTTTTATACAGATATGTCTTCATTTCTCTGGGATAAATGCCCAGGACTTTGATTGTTGGGTCAGGTGGTAAGTTACATGTTTAGTTTTTTAAAAAACAGCCAGACCATTTTCCAAAGTGGCTGTACTATTTTATGTTTCTATCAGCAGTTTATGAAAAATCCATTTTTTTCATATTCTCATGAATATTTGGTATTTTTTATTTTAGCTGTTATGATAGAAGTGTGTCTCAGGGTTTTCAATTTGCATTTCCTTAATGGCTAATGGTATTGCACATATTTTCATGTGATTATTTGTCCTCCATTTTTCTCTTTGTTGAAATGTTTCTTCATTAGTGCATTTTATGTTTGGATTGTTTGTTTTTCTAATGTTGAATTTTCAGAGTTCTTATTGTAGGTATAGGTCCTTTGTCAGATAATGTGATTTGTAAATATTCTATTCTGTAGCTTCTCTTTTAATAGGGTCTTTTGAAGATCAACAGTGTTTAATTTTGATGAAATCTAATTTATTGGATTGTTTTTTCATGTATTGGTGTCATATTTAAGAACTCTACCAAATCCTAGGTCCTGAAGATTTTTTCTTATATTTTTTATAGATTTTATAGTTTGTTTTACATTTAAATTTCTGATCTATCTTGAATTAATTTTTGTGTAAGGTGCAAGATTTAGGTCAAGATACGTTTTTTTTTTTTTTTGGTATTCAGTTTATGCGCCATTTTTTGAAAAGAATTTCTTTCCTCCATTGAATTTCTTTTGCACTTTTGGCACAAATTTGTTGCTCATATGTGTTACGGACTATTGCTCAGTTCTATATTCACTGGTTGGTTTCGGTCCCTTCACCAATAATGCATAGTCTTTATTACCATGGCTATGTAATCAGTCTTGAAATTGGTAGAGTGATTCCTCTCACTTGATTCTTTCTCAGAATTGTTATAGTTTTTCTACTTCCTTTGCCTTTCCATATAAATTTTTGAATAATGTTTGTATCTACAATAAAAATTTTGCTGGAATTTTGATAGGAATTGCGTTAAATCTATATATCAATTTGGGGAGAATTGGCATCTTGACTGTTGCATTTTCTATTCCATAAATAAGGAATATCTTTCCATTTATTTACATCTTTGATTTATAGTTTTTACTTTTTATATTTCCTGTTTAGAGAACTTCCTTTTGTTATTCTTTTAGTGTAGGTCTCTGGTGATAAATTTTCTTAGTTTTTTCCATCTGAGAATGTCTTGATTACTCCTTCATTCCTGAACCGTATTTTCACTGGATATAAAATTTTAGGTTAACAGTTCTTTTAGCACTTGAAAATGTTTTAGCCCATCTTTCTCCTTTCTTTCTGGGTCTCTGATGACATAACTAAGATTTTTTTATAGTTCCACAAATTCCAGGGGCCTGTTTTTTTGTTTGGTCTATTTTTTCTGTTCAGATTGGGTGATTTCTGTGTTCTGCTAATTCACTAATTATTTCTTCTGTCTCCCTGTTATGCTTTTGACCCATTTTTTTTTTTTTGCCAGTTATTGCATTCTTTTCTCAAAGTTCATTTCGTTTCTTCTTTATATCTTCTATATCTTCGCTGAGATTTTTTCTCATTTTTTCAAGTGTTTGTAATTAAGCATTTTATGACGGCCATTTAGAAATTCTTGTCAGATAATTTTAATATCATGCCACCTTAGTGTTGGCATTTGTTTTTATCATCCAGTTCAAGATCTTGAATCTTCATTATGAGCGATTTTTGATTGAAACCTGGACATTTTGAGTATTGTGTTACAAGACAGGGTCTTATTTAAATCTTGTGCTATCACAGGTCTTTGATACCGTTCTGACGGGTAAAACACGGCGCTGCCTTGTTACTGTTGATGGGGGTAAAGTCCAGATTCTCTTCTTGGCTTCTGTTGACAACCAGTGATGGGCAAGGAGGGAGTTCTCTCTCCTTGTTACTGCTGGGCAGAGGTAGAAGTTCAGACTTCCCTCTAGGCCTTTGTGATACTATCCTGGTTGGGAGGGGGAAGGGTACCTTGTTACTGCTACCCACCTACATTCCACTGATAATGTGGGAAGGTGGTTATGATACCCCCACGCAGTGGTGAAAGTCCTGACTCCATGAGTCTCTTATAACATCCAATGGGGAAAAGAAGGCATCCCTATTACCAAAGCGTGAAGGTGGAATACAATATTATACGGTCTTCACTGACACTGTGAGGCCATGCCTTCATTACTGCTGAGTGTTGAAAGTCCTGCCTTCAGTGGGTCTCTGATACCTTGTCCACAGGAGAAAATGGAGTTCCTTGTTACTGCTGGGTGTGGATGAAATTCTGGGCTTAGGATGAAATTTCCAGGTTCCCACTTGGCCTTCTCTGACACCTCCTTTGTTGGGGGGCTTGAGATGCATTATTACTTCCTACAAGAGTGGGAGTCTAGGCCGTCTACATGACCATTGCTGATGAGAGTGGGGAGCAGGGACTGCAATTTTTATCTGGTGTTTGACTGGAATGTAGTGGTTGTTTAAAAAGTTTTCTTTCTTACTAGAATGCCCCTTGTCCTTTGGTTAGAGAGAGTAGGTTTTTGGCAGGGCTTTTTTTTTTCTTTTGTTTTTCCCCTCTTGTCTGTGCCCATTGGTGTTTCTGAATTGCCAGCTTCTCTAGTATTCAGTCTGGGACAGAATAGGAAAAAATATTCAGGGAACTCGCCACTGTATTTTTCCTTCGTCTCAAGTTCCTAGCTAGTCTGTTGTCTTCTCTCAACTTTTCAGTCTCTATTTGTTTTATATATGTGTATATAACCTCCAGAGTTTTTACTTGAACTTGGCAAGAGAAATAGAGAAAAGTACATTTACTTCATCTTTTGAAAGCAGGAGTCCTAACTATTTAAGAAAAAAGACTTCAAGGAAGTCGACAACAGCTAAATTAAATGTTTTATTCTTAATATTATGAAGTAAAGAATTCTTGCAGTTATCTAAACTAAAAGCCTGGGATTTACCCTTGATTTCTTCAAGTCCATCTGCCTCCTTCCCTCATTTAATCAAATAGATCAACAAGATCTATCTGACTTTGGCTCTTACATCTGTTCTTACTTTATCCCCACTGCTTTGTTCTAGACTCTCCTTTCAGCATCTGATACAAGAGATATGCACCTGATGCCTGAATTACTAGTTTCCTATCAGATATTCTTGACTCTAGTTCCCTACCCTACCGTCATACAGTCTCCAGTCCATCTATACAATATTGGAGTTTTGTTTTTGAAATAGTTTCTTTCTCTTCCTAGAGTTGGAGTTGTTTTATACAAAATCTAAGTTATTTTTTCCCCCATTTTTAAATGTATTTTTTTGATTCAAAAATGTTTATTGATTAGGAAATTCTGTGTCCAAATAAAAATTCAGGCTGGCCAACATATCTTGTGATAAGGCAGTGACCTCAATGTTAGGGATCACAACTGATGTGCACCATAGAAAAGTGAGGTAGAGGCACACTTTGTGCTCTTGGGGACAGAATTGTATTGAGTAACTTCAAGAGGTAACTTGTTTCATTTGTATGCTTTGTTCTACCTTGTATTTTACTCTTTATAGTTTGTCCACTAAATAATGCTACAAAGGCAGATGTTTTTATTACTGGAGGTATAATTTTTTAAAAGGCTAGATTATCAGGTACATGATACATTCTTTGGGCAATTCTTTATCTGTCTTGTGGTAGCTCGTGCTGTTAAATTATTTTTTCTGATATTTAAATTTTTAATATTTCTTTTTATTTTACCAAGTTGAATATAAGCTCTTCCAGGGCAAGAGCTTCTAATTCTTTAATTCCTCAAAGCCCATGTACAGATTTTTATTTAATTTCCAAAACAATGATTGGATTTTTAACTAGCAAGGCTTGACGGAGATGTAGCTTCAATTCTTCCAGTTACACATGGCCAGTAATAATGCATCTTCATATACAACGATGGCTTTACTGAACTAGGATAATAATCCAAAGGAAGGAACACTGCTGCGTGTTTTAAGACTACTGGATGACCGTCTTGAATCTGCCACTAACTACACTTAAGCAAAGTAATTTTACTTTCTCCCTCTACAAAGTTAAGGATTTGAAGGCAATAGTTTCTAACATCACTTGTAACTCTTCAAAAATAAAAACAAAAACAACAACAACAAAAAACCAACAAAAAACTGGTTTCTGAGAAAGCTAACATGGAGAATGTTCCAATATTTGAATATATCAGAGTCCTAACCCATATTGTCTTAAGTTCCTTAACCACGTGTGATTATAACATTTCTGAACTCCCTAATATCTTTAATTTTGCTTATAAGTCTAAAAGAGAGAAGCCAATTTACTGATAACATTTCTTAAATATGTCGCATTTAGTTTTTCCTATGTTCTAATTTTTCTGATTTTTAGAAATTGTACTGAAAAGTTTTTCAGAGTTAAGATTCATGTTAGAATCACTTCTTGATTTATATAAAGCTACATATAATAAGGAGAAGAGAACTTGGAAGATATATATTGTTTAAATATATATATATCTTGGTGAAGTTGGGCAGTTTTGGCTTGTTTACTAAATTTTATTTTAAAAACATTTTGGTTAACAAATATATTTTGAAAGAAGAATAGCATATGTTCATTAAGTCTCATCTTGTGGCCTTTGTGGACTCATAGCTACCAAGATCACTTTTTTTAGTGACCAGCAGAATTGCCTAGAGACATACTGCCAAATGGACAGTATCTGGGATTGTATGTTGAGTTGATAACAAATAGACCAGCTCGGGTAAGGAGTCTGTGTTCAGACTGGAGGGATTTCAACAGCTGGCCATCTATAATGGAAATGGGATAACCAGAGACCATAATCTGGCAGCCCAGGTACTATATTTGGCCTATAGAGTTTTGCTTGACTCACAGTTTTTAAAAAAATAGATAAGTTGATTACATTTTAAAATTAAAATTCACATACAAATTTTTGGCTTCCTTTGAAAAAACTGCACATTTATTGGACATGTAACGTTGACATATTGTCAGGAATCCACAACATTGGACATCAATATAGCTCTCCCTTCAGATAAAGATATTCTTTGGTTCATTCTGGTTAGTCAAGCCCACTTATATATGTACTGCTGTACCTCTGTAGGCATTTGAAAACTTAAAAATTGTCATTTCTCTTGACATACCTGGCCAGTTATAGTGGTATGCCCTAGCCATGACTCAGTTAAGTTCTCTCAGTGTGGTATTTTCCAAAATTTTCTCAAGTTTCTGATAGCCTGTACCACTGGTCCAAGCTTGCTTCCAAGCTGTTCCAAAGCTTAAGCAGTTACAAGTCTAATAACAGCAGTCATTAAGGAATCTTGAGCATTAGAGTAGGGCAAAGTGTTTGAACTAATCTAAGCATATCTCCCATCAACGTCATCTCTCCTATCCAAAAGGAAATCCAGTTTCTTAAGATTTTTTGTATCTAGGCAAATTGGATTTAAACTCACATCTATTTGCAACTTCCCACAGGACTTTCTTAGATTTCCTGAATACAGTGCACATATGATAGTGCTATATGGGATTTAATTCTCTGTACTTCAACACCAAAAGGGCCTTTCTCAAACTGTACTTATCTCAATTATGTATCTTTTTGCTTTATGATGCTACACCAGGAACCATAATAGCTCATAGTATTTGTCTTTCACTCAGTTGTTCTATTTTGACTCCAAGAGTTTGACAAGTCTGGTGAAAATGCTCTCCTGGAGGCATCTGGTACTAAACCTGAGATCTGCAATTCTGCATTGTATACCTGCAAAATTTACTATGGTACCTGTATCATTTGGGCACTCAATTACATATTTGTGAATGTTTGAGTGATGAAAGTACTTAAAACCTGACCTCTTTCTGCTTGGTCTTTGCTTTCAAGAGAATAGAAACCTCTCTTCAAAAGTTTTGAAGAATACTGCAGGTGATCTATAACTCTGGGCTTTGTTAAAGGCATAGAGTTTTCGCTGGCATTTCACATATAGAAAGTTTCTAAAGTTTTTCTTCAGAGAGATTCCCTTCCCTATATATGAAGTCTGCTAAAATTTCTGCTGCTTTCACTCTCTCTAGAGTACTATAACCACCATTTTTTCCTTAGTATTTAATAGCTCTTCCTCTTCCTCCCTGCATTGAAATTTCAGGCATCCTAATTCTTGTGAACACATGAGCTTCTAGATCTGGCGCTGTCCCAAGCCCCATCCATTCTAATTTATTTTTCTTTCTTTCTTCCTTCCTTCCTTCCTTCCTTCCTT
>NW_011888824.1:4766976-4778640 GCF_000151845.1 Pteropus vampyrus | reverse complement strand
ATCCTTACTTTAAATATTGTAAATTTGAGGATCAGATATAATTAAAATGGAATTGCGACCTGATGGTACATTTTTAGAAATTTGTATGAGTTGAGATTAAACCACAACTAGGATATCACAGTGTAAAGAAAAATGTTATCTGTGTGTAAAAGTACATGTGTTCATGATGAGAAGAAGCTATTCTAAAGTGACTTTTTAGGGATTTTAGTAACTAGTAAAGCAAGAATAATGTCTATTTTTGTCTTCCCTAGCTCTGATCCACAAAGCATTAAATTAAAATGAGCATTTTTTATGTTGTATGGCTGTATTGTTTTTTTTCACTCATATTTTGTGGCTGATGAAATCCCTTCATTGTGAAATACAGAGTTCTAATTAAGTGATTTGTTTTCAGTAGGCTTTTAAATCAAATTTTATCTCTGAGTCTTGAGAATTAAGACTGCCAACATTTAAATGAGGAGAGAAAACATTTATTTTGATTCCTACTGACACTGAATTTTAAGACTGCAGTTGTAAAATATAAATACTAAAAATCAAATTTGAAAATAAAGTTGGGGTTGAGTATGCTATTATTATTATAATTATTATGCAGGGAGAAATAATGCAATCCAATATATATAATATACTTTGATTTGTATTATAAGTTTAAGTTAGAGCCTTGAAAATAATTTTTTAAATAAAATTTTACTGTAGTTTTTTTTTTTTCATTATCTTATTCTTTATATTATGAAGCCCATAATATGAGAATACATCTTTTCTTAGTTTCCTTGCATAAACACTTTGGTTAATGACATACTGGCAATTTTCAAGACTATAAATTTTTACTTGTTTTAGAAAATTTATTGATGTTTTGTAATTGAAATTGTAAAATTTCTATTTTAAAAATTGTCATATAATATTTAAATATACTATACTTATAAATGTAATATTCTTAGCTACAAATCCCAATGTAGAGTGCTTGTGGATTGGATGGGGTGGCAATCAGATCGACGATTTGATTAAATGTTCCTAACCTTGTAATTTTGTGCATAGAGCACCCTGTGTTGTGAAAATAACTGTTCCTAGATTTTATTGTAACTGGACTGTTTGGATTTACCTAATTCTAATAAAATAAATGCATTTATTTTCAGTAATATATGTACATTATACACACACACACAGGCAAAGACAGGGAGCAAGGAATAAACCGTAAAATATACTCAGGATTAGCGTGCAGGAACATATATGACGAGATTGAAGAGATTATTTGGAAGACTTCCAAATGGTGGGAGACTTGAACAACCAGGAATTTAGAGTCAGTGCAGGAGTCAGGAGGTAGTCAGTGGGATTCTTTGGAGCTTTAAGTAAAGAAAAACATTTTTTTGAAGATTATTCTAGTAAATATGGGTGAATGAAAAGATAATAGAGAAAGTGAAATTACTTTGAAAGATGTTGCAATGGATCAAGTATGAAGTAATTATACAACAGGCTCAAAGTTTTGAAAAGAAGAGACACTAGATCTGGGAAAAACCACAAAGGAAAATATTTTTTATAAAGACTTTTTGTTTAATGTCTAAGTAATTTCAACTTTTAATTTTAGTTACTAGTAAACGCTAATACATTATAATTTTAAGCCATATGTTAAGATAAGGGTTATGAAAATCTCCAAAATATTAGCTTAAATGTGGGAAATTGGTGGTTTAGGATGACTGCGATGGCTTAACTATTTCATCAGGATCCTGGGCTCTATCTTTTCTCTCAGTTTTTGGAGTGGAGGCCTTTCTTTATCTTCATGCATATCCCTATAGTTTCAAAATAGAAGTTGCATCTTCAAATATCACCTTTGTGTTCCATACCAAAGGAAAAAGAAGAAACTGGAAAGGATGGTACCTGTATCAGGAGAGAAAAAGCTTTCATCTTATTACTTGAACTTGTCATATGACTACTACTAGTTGCAGTGGAGTCTGGAGAAAATACATATATACTGTTATTACCAATATCAAGATAATTAACACATCCAACACCTCACACAGGTTTGTCTTTTTTTGTGTGAGAATGCTTAACATCTATTCTCAGCAACTTTTAAGTATACAATACTTTATTATTAATTATAGTCACCATGCTCTACATTAGATCCTTAGAACTTATTCTTACAACTGAAAATGTGTACCCTTTGATCTATATCACTCCGTCTCCCAAAAATGACCATTCTATTTCTATGAAATTTGCTTTTTTTTTTTTTCAAGATTCCACATATGTAAGTGAAACCATACAGTATTTGTCTTTGACTTATTTCACTTGGCATAATGCCCTCCAGGTTCAGCCATGTTTTCTTAAATGGCAGGATTTCATTCTTTCTTGTGGCTGGACAGTATTCTTTTTATATATATAGTGAATGAGCATCTTTCTGAGATGCCAATTTCAATTACTTAAGATGTATACTCAGGATTGAGATTGCTGGAGCATACTGTAGTTCAATTTTTAATTTTTTTGAGGAACCGCCATACTTTTTTTTTTTTTATAATGACTACATCAATTTACATTCTCACCAACAGTATATAAGGGTTTTTGTTTTCTCCATGTCCTTGACAACATTTGTTATGTTGTTTTGTTGGTGATAATCATCTTAATATGTAGTTGATGATTTCTCATTTCATTCAGAAATAAAAAACAAAACCATAATGAGAAACCACCTATTGGTGATGTTGAACACTTTTTTCATATACCTATTGGCTATTTGTAAGTCTTCTTTGGAAAAATGTCTATTCAGGTTCTTTGCCCATTTTTAAATTGAGTTATTTGCTTTTTTGCTATTGACTTGTATGAGTTCTTTATATATTTTGGATATTAACTCCTTATAAGAAATGTATTTTGAAAATAATTTCTTCCATTCTGTAGGTTTTCTTTTAAATTTATTGACAATTTTCTTTGCTGTCCAGAAGCTCCTTAGTTCAATGTAGTTTTACTTATTTGTTTTAGCTTTTGTTGCCTGTGCTTTTGGTGTCTTATCCAAGAAATCATTGCCAAGACCAATGTCAAGGATCTTTAAAAAAACTTTTTTTATTTTTTAATTACAATTGACATTCAATATTATATTATATTAGTTTCAGGTGTACAGCATAGTGGTTGGACATTTATATAACTTTTGAAATGATCTCCCTAATTAGTCTAGTACCCACCTGGCATCATATATAATGATTACAATATTATTGTTGATTATATTTTCTATGCTATAGTTTACATCTCAATGAGTTTTTAGTGACTGCCAATTTGTACTTTTTTTTATCTCTTTACCTTTTCCACCCAACCACTTAACCACTTAACTCTCCTTCTACCTGGCAACTATCAGTTTTTTTTTTTTCTTCATTAGTTTTATGGTTACAGGTCTTAAGTCTTCGATGCATTTTGAGTCAATTTTTGTGTGTGGTATAAGATAGAGGTTCAGTTTGATTCCTTTGCAAGTGAATATCCAGTTCTCCCAGCATAATTTATTGAAGAGACTATTATTTCTCCATCATGTGTTCTTGGCACCTCTGTCAAAAATTAGTTGGTTGTATATGCGTGGCATTACATCTGGGCTCTCTATTTTGTTCCGGTGGTCTATGTGCCTATTTTTATGTCAGTACCATACTGTTTAGATTACTATAGCTTGGTAATATAGCTTGAAATCAGGAAGTGTGATGTCTCCAGATTTATTCTTTTTTCTAGGGATTGCTTTGGCTGTTTGGGGTCTTCTGTGGTTCCATAAAAATTTTAGGATAGTTTATTTTATTTCTGTGACAAATGCCATTGAACTTTTGATAGGGTTTGCATTGAATCTGTAGATGACTTTGGTTGGTATGGACATTTTGACAATATTAACATTAATTCTTCTAATGCAAGAACATGGGGTATCTTTCCATTTATTGGTGTTTTCTTTAGTTTCTTTTATCAGTGTCTTACAGTTTTCAGTGTTCAGACCTTTTCCCTTCTTGGTTATACTTATCCCTAAGTATTTTATTGTTTTTGACACTTTGTCTCTCTGAGTACAATCAAAGTTCTGTCATTAAAAGAAGGAAGATCATATATCAGGTACATGTCTCTGGTAGAATAGTTGTTTTATAGAACACACCGATTCTACAAAATATATATTAAACCATAAAGTTAAAAACCTTAACATATTGTGCTGAAGTTTTTTGAATACTGAATCAGGACATTCGTTACCGTTTTTGATTCTTTCAATTTTTTGAATACTGAATCAGGACATTTGTTACTGTTTTTGATCCTTTCAGTTTTTTGAATACTGAATCAGGACATTTGTTACTGTTTTTGATTCTTTCAGTTTTTTGAATACTGAATCAGGACATTTGTTACTGTTTTTGATTCTACTGCTTTCTCAGACTGTGTGTTCAGAAGAAACCCAGATTATACCAGTGAGAAAGTGTAGAAAATAAATGTAGTCTGAGGACCAATTTATGAATATGAAAAATATTACATAAATACTTTGTTTCAAACACTTTTAAATTTTAAATTTTATGTTACAGTCCGTATTTACGGTTTTAACATTTAACATCTTAAAGTACATTTTCAAACGTGTATTTTATTATCTTGCTTTCTAATACCACCTGTGATCTCAGATGAAGTTAAGCCTTCAAATTAAATGACAGGTGTACTTATAACAATTCTATAATAGGAAATAAATGTAGCCAGATAGATTATCAGGTATACCTAGTACATTTTGTTCCCCAAATGATATGTGATGTATGTGCAAATTTGTACAGCTAAAGATATTGAGCCAATGAAATCACTGAATTGGAAAAAAATATTCCTGAAGGTTTTAAGAATGAGACTCTGAAGGTATGTGGTTATATGAAATATATTTTGGACAAGCCTCCAGTTAAAACATCTAGCCAAAAGATTGACTCACTGAAGAACTACAGAAAGAAGTAGCAATAAAATTCCTAAGTATCCTTTCTGGAAATGCAGTCATCTCATTGTTACTCACATAAGTCTTCTAAAGCGCTTTGGGATATTACCAGTAATATAAATTCCGTGCTTATTAGTAATAAAATAAAATGTTACTCTTAGTCATTTGGAATTTTAAATATTACTTTATTTTTAGATGGAGCTGAGTCATTTTATTTCTTGGTTTCTAAGGGAATCCTCAAAATAATTATATTTTCTTTTTGCATTATTATAGTTGAATATCTATGTAATAATGCTTCTTCACATATGAAAAATAGTAATGCTATAAAATATAAATATTAAAATGATGTTTTGAGTAACCAGGGGATTGTTTCATAAACTATATAAATGTCTAACCAATGTATTGTGTACTTGAAACTAATAATAAAATTAAATTAAAAAAAATGTTTTGGATTCTGAAATCCTGATAATTGTCAAATATTTTTTTATGTAAAGAAACACTTTTACAACAAAATTAACTTTATTCTAAAATTTCCAAGAGCCAAAAAATTTAGATGGGCCTCTAAATTACTTAGTCTGTGGACAAGATAATAAATATTATTTCAATACCTATTATTTTTAGGGCACTATGCTAGAGAGTGAGTGATATAAAAACCACTAAAACACATTCCTTGCTCTTAAGAAGTTTATAGTTTGAGCAAATAACACAATAATTCATGACACAGGACAGTTTACTGATATTTAAAACTATTCCAGCCATAAAAATCTGTGCTGTTAACATGACTGCCTATTTTGGTTATTGGCTTTCTAAAATCATGACATTAATTTGAGGTTTCTCTCATTTCTCTTTTTTATATGAGCTGAGCAAAACTATTATCTGGGTATACAACACAATTTTATAAGCCACATGGTACATAAAAATACAAAATACAAAATTGTAATTATTTTTGTGCAGTATAAATAATTGAGAGATATTTTAAAATTTCAAGTTATTTTGAAATTCAACATTACTATCATCATCTTTTTATGTGCTACCTTTGGGAATGACCCATAAATTGTAATATTTAAATAACGGTTCCACTAATACTCTAGCAAATTGTCCTAAAACTTAATTGCTTAAGACAAAAGCAATTTTATTATTTCTCATGATTCCGTGGATTTGTTGGGGCTCAGCTTGGGCAGTTCTTCTTGCTGGGTTTACTTAAAGTTTTTCAACTGTCATTATAGTCAGATGATAGCTGGGCTGCGATGTTCAAGATGACTTTTTCATTCATATGTCTGAGATTTCTGGTCTCCTCCAAGTGGATTCTCTCTTCCCATATGTCTCATCCTCCAGAACATCTTCATGTGGCCTCTTTCTCCAATGCTGTAGACTCATATCATGATTGAGGGCCCCAAGAGTCAGGAAGTAGAATTTTTAGGACTCTTAAATCCTGCAGTAAGAAATACCAGAATATCCATCTTCACCCCCATTCTATTGGTCAAGACAGTCACAAGACCAGCCTGTGCTGGTGGGATGGAGTGGGGGATGGCTCCACCTTTTGATGTGAGTAACAGCGAATGGGTAGTGGAGATACTTTTGGAGGTTGTCTTTGGAGATTAGCTACTACACAGCCTGATTAGTTGGCTAGGCCTTAATTGCTGGAGGAGTTCTAAGAAATAGAGGATTCTCTAAATATGAGTGACTAAGAAAGTCTCCAAAGATTAGCTAAGGCTTTTTCCTGAGTCAAAAAGGCTATACTAAGGGGTGTGGGGGTGGGAATTTTGGGATCCTCTGTAGGAAAAATGGTATGCGAAAGTACACAGTGGGAAAACAAAGTCATTAGATTAATAAGAGTTCAAATAAAATTTGAAAATTGACCCAAAGTAATAGTCATCAGAGCTAGCATTGCCTGTTTCAATTGCTTTAAGAAGGACTGGTGAAAATGCATGAGAAGTAGATGTTTTTAAAAGTCTGATGCAGTTCTAAATAGGGAGCATATTTTTTAACAAAGGCAAAGCCAGTGACTTTAAAATTGAACCATCATGAGCTTAAAAGTCAATAGTGAAATTTGATTTGGAAGAATTTTCTGTTGATTTCCATCAGATTTGAGATTTTATTCAGGCAGCTGGACAATGCCATTCTAATGCAACATGCTACTCGAATACAGGACAAGTAAGAAAAGACAGGTACAGACATGGTGGCTTGGGGGTTTTGTTTCCTGAATGATTAAGTTTGGTAGAGTTGAGGTTCATAGCAACTGCGCCTATCATATTCATCAGCATTAAAGTGAGACCTTATAACTGAGAACAAACAGTACAAATCTGAAAACATAAGTCTTGACATTGAGATCATTATGTAGGCTGTGCATTTCTGAATTAAGAGTCTAGTGTGACTTCTTAATAAAGCAAATCATTACAACTGCTCTCGCTTTGGAATTTAATTCACAAAATTAGCTGTAGGTACATGACAATTAAATAATTCCATTCATTTAACACTTTTGTTGATTACTTGCTATATGAATAGTTCAATACTGAGGAAATACAATGGTGTAGAAACTGTTTTAATTTTTAGATAGTTCTTTATTGAGCTAGAACCTAGATTCCTGTTACTTCTATGCATTGGCACTATTTCTGTCCTTTAATTGAATATAAATTAATCACTTCTGCAAGATACTCCTAAATCATCTGGAGAAACAAGCATACCCATGACCAATTCTTCCCTGCTTCCCAGATTATTCAATCCCCAGATTAATGTTATGCTTAAGCTTTCATAATCTTCATTCATTTTTTTCAGCAGACATTGAGTTTCATCTATGAATTAGACACAGTCAAATGGCTTTTGAACTGTGACCTATAATATGAGAAGTCATCCTTGAGAAGGTCTGCTGGGAGAGAGTTCCAACAGTGAGCACAAAGGCCCTAAGGAGGAATAAGCCTAATGTATTCAAGGAACAGAAAGAAAGCCTTGCTGTAGCATGCTGAAGAAGCAGTTAGTTAGGCTAGGTAATGTGAAGCCATAATAAGGACTTTGAAATTTATTAAGTGTGAGGGGAAGGCACTGTAATGTTCTGAGCAGGAAAGAGATAAGACTTTAATTTACCTTTTATAAGGATCATTTCTGATTCTGGGTAGAGGAAAAACTACAGAGTAGCAGAGTTAAGAAGATGTGAGGAAGCTATTACAATGGTCCACGGTGATGATGCCAACCTGGATTAATTAATTAATTGGATAGAAGTGGTGGAATTAGTGAGAAGTTGGATGCTCTCTGCCCCTCACTCTTTTGTCTATCCCATTTTTGCTCTCCACATATTGCCCCTTTCTTCTCAATTCAGTGCAACAGTTGATGAGTGCATATCTTGGGCCTCAGCCCTAACCTTCTTTTTCCTCTAGCCCTCTTTTCTCTTCTACTTTACTTCCTTCTCTACTGTTTCTTGTCCATTTTCCTCTCCAGTTTTTCTTTTCAATCTTATTCCTTTCTGTTTTTTCCCCTCCCCTCTCTCACTTTTCATTACTTTAGCTATTTGTATGCCTTATAAAGGTCATCTTATTCCCATTCACTGATAAACTAATTCTTTACTCCTTTGAAGAAGCATATAAAGGGACCAGTCTTTTCTAATTTATCCAGCCTAGGAAATTTCTAATACTCTGATCTGGTCTTTCTTACACAGGGGCCTATAAAAACTAGTTCTCTTTGCAGCCTTGACCGGCACTGGAAAGGTCTCAAAGTGTAGTGGCTCATCAAAGGAAGCTATGAATAAAAACAGCATGCAAGCCCAGAAGCTGGATCTGGCTGAGATGCTAACCCAGTTTTGATTTGGCTGGGCTTGAGAGTCTTGCTTGGTGCTGGGAATGAATGAGTGAATGAATGAATGGAAATAAAAACTTGGTATAAAAGATGATTTTCTGGTCCATACAAGCTGATAGCCATCTATCCCTGTATACATAGCTGAAAAAAATTTATACCTTAGTGACTTTCACATCCTAAATCAATGTTTGGGACCTAGGTGGTCACGTGTACCAGGCAGTTCACCTTTCTCCTGAGACAGAACAGGCATCTTTCAAGGTCAACATGTTCCTGACTTGGAATTCCAAATGTCTATAGTTTTGTATATTGCTACATTAATAACAGGAGGCCTCTCTTGTCATTCTTGTCATTAATGTTTAGAAATAATAACTCAGGAGCCAGCTAGATCACCTTCTAACAGTGACAGAGTTGACAGGACAGGGGCTAGGGACAGTTAAGAGAGCAAAACCAGAGTAGATACTGCAGCAGAGGTCCTAGAACTGGATATTTCTTAGGAGTTCTCGCTGTTAGATTTCTGTGGCTAATTCTGTCATATAAATTATATTTTTAATTGTATTATTAAAATACTTATATAGTCCCTAAATGTAAACTGAAGAGCACATAATAATTTTCCCTAGTCATAGTAATTGGCAACAGGAAAGTGTTCCACATGGTGAGTAAAGTGCCATTGACTGATGAAAGCAGAGAAGAACACAGAGGTGTTTTCGTGGGGCACCCTGGTGCTCCTGAGTATCTGGGACCAGGCTATGATTGGTGCCTTCTTGTTTTGACAAAGCCACCACAAAATTAATTTATCTTGTGTGCACAGTTCAGTCTATGTGCACACATCTTTAGTTAAGGATGATGTCTATTTTTGTAGGTGGAGGAACTCAGCAGAATTAATTAAAGAATTAAATTCTTTTACTTTTAGATTCTAGGATTTGGGAAGAGTGGTAGGATAAAATAATGCAGGGTCTTTTCCCTAGTGGTGTGTAGAAAGGGGCATTTGTGGGTTGAGGAAAGAGAGCCCCGTAACGCAGACTCCTATTTACAAAGAGTATCACATGTAGATTGCTATTTTTCAACTAATGTTATACAGATGGTTACAGAGAGACTCACAATTTAAGGATAAAGATGTATTCTTTTATGGCAACATTTGTCCCTCATTAACACCTTTCATATTCAGCAGTTTACCTACTCGCTAGGCTCGGATTATAAAGAAAAAAAGTCCAGAGTTAGTTGCTACAGAAATGAGCTAAATTTGAGTTCTGCTGTTCAAAAACTATTTTAAACCTTGGTAAAATGTAGTAACAGGCAAGTGGTATCATTGTCTACTTAATTGAAGCGGAGATGGAGAAGGAGGGAGAAACAAATGTAGCAACAGCTTCTGCAGCTTTGTTAAAAATACTCTGATTACAGGAGGTGATAGTTAAGTATTTTGCCAGATTTTTTAGCCAGTGTGAGTCTGTTGTACCACAAAATTGGGACAGCTAGAACATTTTCTCAAAAACACTCGCACTTTTTAAGAAACGCAGTTAAATCCATCTTTTGACTTGCTTTGCATAAGTAAACCACATGCTAACACACCGCTCACTTTAAGAGCACTATCCAAACATCACAAAGTCGGTTCCAAAGTCTAGACAATTTCCAGTCTCTCTGTCAGAAAGCAAATAACAACAAAAGACTTATTCCAAACATAAGTCAACCAGAACGTTGGAGAACCTTCACAGTACTTGCTTTGCACAACAACTTCAGGAAATTTTGTGAATAACCCACAGTGGGGAGTGCATAACCCCATGATAATCAGAACATATTGCCCAAGTTACACATGATGACAAGGTAAACGTTTGCTTAAGAACTCATTCAAAGGGGGAAGTGGTATGAAATAATCAGAGGATGCTCTCCCATCTTTGAAATCCCAAATTAACTATAGCCTTGGCTGTACCCAGCACTCTCAGCATCCGAGTGCTACAAATTATCTCATCTCTTGGTTCAAAAAAAACAGAAACTTAACTTTTCCAACAAAATACTACTAGTTGTTAACCTGCTGGAATGAAGGTAGGAGTGGGTATACATGGATGATATGTGCTGTTATTTATGATTCTTTTGTACTTGCCATGTAAGCATTCATCAGCTGACTCCTTGTGACTCCACATATAGGTACAATTACTTATATATTCATTTAGTTATTTTCTGCTGAAGAGCACAAGGTGATTGATCACTTATGGAATTTTTCAGCATGGATACAATTCCCAAGTAATTGTCACAGTGCTATGAAACCATGATACATGAAATTTATTTTAGGAGTCCTACACTTAGCTATAACCCCACATACAAGGGCTCTTAAAGTTAAAATGTCCCTCGAGTTTCTTTGTAACATTAAGTTTATTTCAACCACTACAGGTAGAAACAAAACAAAAAATAATGTACTAGCCTTAAACACTCTTTTCCTGAATAAGGTAAAGCTATGATGGTGAGATATTTTATCGGTGTTTCAGGATTCATTCTTGTTGTGATGTAGTACTTGGTGCACACTGGGTGCGTGAAACGAGAGTAGTAATTAATCTTATGTTGAAGGTATCAAACTAAAGTTTAGAAGATGAGGCTCAGAGCTGTGTGCACATGAGGTCCATAGGATGCAGGATGTTAGCCATATTTATGTGACAATTTGAAAAT
The DNA here is from genome assembly GCF_000151845.1 of Pteropus vampyrus. Taxonomy (NCBI): domain Eukaryota; kingdom Metazoa; phylum Chordata; class Mammalia; order Chiroptera; family Pteropodidae; genus Pteropus; species Pteropus vampyrus. The sequence continues at coordinate 4,767,317 of NW_011888824.1, read as the reverse complement.
ATTCTCGATTCTCATAGCTACACTCCTAAGAGGAAAAGGAAATCCAGCTCGTATTCATTATGGAAAAAGGTCATGTATAAATAATTCTGAATAAAGAAGAAACAGGAGAGGTTAGCTACAAGTGTTGTAACTAGAAATACATTGTGTATAGAAACTTAAAGAATTCTATCTCATATTAAATGTGGAAGAAAAAAACATTTTACTACATTATGTCATTAAGTCTCAGTAAACTTTTATTTTTTGAGGGGGGAGGGAGTAGATAAATAATTGGCACTTCAGTATCTGGCCTTTTTATGCCGGCTATAAATCATGGTCGATTCATATATAAATCATATATTTTA
>NW_011888824.1:4733944-4766926 GCF_000151845.1 Pteropus vampyrus | reverse complement strand
AATTGGCACTTCAGTATCTGGCCTTTTTATGCCGGCTATAAATCATGGTCGATTCATATATAAATCATATATTTTATTTGAGATTGAAAAAAAAAAGTTAATGCTGAAAATGAATCAGTTATAGGAACTAATCCACTCAATAAACACAGGCAGAGTACCAGCTTTGTACCAACTCCTCTCTGTGCAAAATGGGGATTATACAGGTAAGAAACAGTTTCTGTCTTCAAGGAGCCCTAAATACATGAAACTTGCAGTCCAGGTTCCCATAATCCCAGGAAACATTTCTTTTGTTGAAAAGTTTAAAATTAAATTTTAAATTATGTGGTGGAGACTTTTACCTTTTTCTTTTTATAAGGTGTTCTTTTCTGGAAAATGGGTAAGTTTATTGGAAGAACACTGGAGGAGATTTTACTAATACTGGAGCCTAAGGCCTACATTATACTTGCCTTAAGAATAAAGGAAAAATACTGGCCTCCAGTGCTGTCAGGTTGGCCTTTTAGGTGAATTTAATGCTCTTGGTTTTTATTATGTTGCTCTGCTTCCCCTGAAACCTCCACTGGTTTCTTCCAACCAATGTGGTCTGAATTTCATCCAACATTTTACTAATATTTATCAGTGCTAAACTCACTATTGCTTGATAAGTCAAATTTGTTGCAAATCACTTCCAGTTGTACAAATACATTATTTACTCATAAAGGGTAAAAACATGCTGTCATTAAATGAGTCGACATACTCATGTAATTACCTGGAATGGGAGTCTGGGTAAGTGTGATTATTCTGGAGAAAGAAAAATCAAATGAATTAAAGTATAATTCCATGAAAACTATAATCTGCGACAGTTATAAACATAGGCATTTTCCAAAAATGTGTTTCATTTTATTACAACAATTTTTATTTTTCTGTTTCTTTTTATAAAGTCCCTGTAAATTGGCTGAAGTTTGGATGGATGTATTTAAATATTTCAATCAAAGCTTGGCAGCTGATGAACTGAACCTAGTTTCATTACCAGTTCCAAATGACCCGCCCTCCAGATTGAGTTCATGGGTTGTGCCACCAATCCCTAAAGTCATGGGCAAAGTGATTCATTGCTAGGGGAAATGCTTATGGCACAACTCCAGTTTGGAACAGAGACTGGCCGTTGATTTAAGTTTGGGAGCAGAAGCAGAGAGGGGCCGGAGTCCTAGCTGAAGCTGGAATAAGGCTGTCAGAGCACTGAAACATCCTCTAAGGTTCACTGTGCTGCTCTCAAGTTGCGTAATGAGAACTCAGATCGGGTACTGATCTAATCCGTAAACCCATATAGGAGTTTAGTGATGAGCAATGGCCCTACTCTTGTCTTTAATGCTGGTCATAGCAGACGGGGCTCTCTCTACTTAGGTTGAACTGTCATAGAAGTCATGGAAGGGGCTGCTAAAGAGGTTGATAAATTCAAGTGTGGCATGTGGATTGTGTCTCAGGTGTCTACTTGAGGTCATTGGCAGGGGTCACTCACTGTCAACGCTAGCTCATCATATATAATGCATAGTAGGCATAAAATATTTCATTCATTAATTTATTTCATAAGTACTTGTTAAACTCCTATCATGCACCAAATATGGTGCACTTAGTATATAGAGTATACAGTAGTGGCCTCCACAGACATTATACCAACATCATAAACTTATGGATTAGGTTTTGTTGAATGTATTAATTCCTTAAACTTTGTTTTATTTAATTATCTTTATTAGTTTGTCCTGACATAATGATAAAATTAACATAACAACCCTTGAGAGTCACTGTTAGTAGTGACATTAATACTTTATATATGTAGTCTTAGGACCTTCACTGGCATCTGAGTCACCGCTGTTGCTGGTAGTACCATCCTTAGAACTAGGCAAGAAGGGGCCTCAGCCCTGGGCCTCATACTTCTTTAGAAGTCTAGTTGATGACTAGATACCCCAACACACACACACACACACACACACAAACACACACACACACGTAATTTATTAAAGTATATATAGGTACCTCTCTTACTTATGATCCTGCGTCCAGCCCTGATAAAGCTACCAGGAACTTCAAGCATCCTGAATATCCTCTCTTAAAACCAGCATCTTTCATACACCAGAGAAATGATTTCCATTTTTTTAGCCCTGTGTTCTTAACACAAAAAGCAACTATTTCTGAAAGCGGTAAATTAGTGGATTGTGCTGCTGTTCTTTGCTGTTCTTCCGTGTGTGGGAATTTTTTTTTATCTTTATTGAGATATAATTGACATATAACATCATATAAGATGTACAAATAGTTGATTTGATACATTGCATGATGGTTACAACCCAGGGTTAGCTAACACCTCTGTTATGCATCTGAGTGGAAAAAGTACTTAGCGAATTAGATAAATTAATTTGCCAAATGTTCTTACATTGAATGACGTAAATCAATTCTTGTTAACAAAGTTTCATTTATCAGTAGTGTCTAACATCTACGTTTTTTTTTTTTTGCTGCTTTTGTGTTTGAATTTGATTCTGAAAATGCTCACAAATTAGCATGGCGTTTACATATGTATGAGGCAACTGAAGAATAGTCTGCAATATTTAGCAATTTATATTTCACTTAAATTTCTTATATGTAGATATACATATAACATGCCTGAAGTATGGTGTCAGTTATAACTAGATTGACACTAAGTGTTAGGATCGCTAATTGTTTCATTTTCACTAAGATATTAATTTAATTATATTTTCAAAATAAAATAAATTTTCAGAATTATTTAAATATTTTATATGTAAAATTTTGATGTAAATTATTATTTGAGTGTTGCCCTTCACTTCCAACAATTTTGAATACTATACAAAATATTTTTGAAAATATGCATGTAAGATAATTTTAATATTTTGATTTTGGAAATAACTTACATTGTAATAAAAATATGTTCATATTTTGCACACATTTATGACTATATAGTTTTTAAAATTTTAAATGATTACTTTCAAAATAGTGTGGACTGTAAAAATCTTGACTATAGCAGTGTAATTAGTGATTTTGCTGAAAGGAAGATAACAATTTACTTTTTTAAATTAATTTATGAATGATATAGCTCTTTATACTCCATTCACAGAGCGTTTACGTAATTATAAAACTTATTAAATTTAATTCTATTTCACTAACTTTCAGTCATATATAAAAAGCAGCTTTGTACATTTTATTTTTGTTTTGAAATTTTGTCAAAGTATGAAGATAGAATATATTTTATTTAAAAGTTGCCTTGATATATACAGAATACAGTATGTTGGCCTCCATTTGTATTCTTTCCCAGGGCTCACAAATGTTAGGGTTCATCAGGATGGCTGGATAATTGATAATAGACTTCACAATGATTGGAACACTTTATCTTTCACAAATTATTGCAAAATTGAAATGATCTAAGCCAAAATCTTTCAAGGACGTACTTTAGTTTTATTCTGCTTGTTTCCTAGTGTCCACTTCTGATGGCCACTATTCAGCGCACTATTTCTGCAGCCTCCTCGCATGGCAGGAGCTCTGTGAGAGTTGCCGGAGCTATTGTGGGTACAGAAACTACACTCATCTCTGCCTCGCCCCACCTCCTGCCACTTTGCTTCTAATCGTTTCTCCTGACTGTACTTCCCAGGCTGTACTCTGTTAATTTTGTTCCAGGATCTTTTCCTCTGATTTGCCCTTTGTGTTGATGATGTCTTTGGGCAGTTGGCCAAGATTTAATCTGGCATCACCTCAAAATGCTGCATTTAGTACCATCTACCCACTCATACACCTTCCTGCCTCATCCTCCCTAGCACCTCAATGACCATTCCACCCATTTCCCATATTGGTAAGAAGGAGAAGCGATAGTTTTGTAAATAAGCTAAAGTTTTGTACCCTACCTTAAGGATTTTAAGGCTAACAGCACTATTGTATGGAGAGATGCAAAGAAGACATGAATTAGTCAATATTATTACTGTAGTTTGTTCTAGCAAGGGTTCAAGTGTCCTAAACCAATATCTAAGAGATTTTCAACTACTCCCTGGTTTACACAAAGTTCTATGGGGCTATTCCTAACAGGTAAACTTGTTGAAATGCCTAGATGAGTCCAAATCAGACAGTAAACTTGATCTGGATTGTTAGTTTGTATATAATTCAGAAGGGCCAGCAAAACTGCTCTGTCTACTTTTCCAGTTGCCAACCGCATGTGTTTTTCCCTTACTACTTCAATGTAAGCTTGAATTCCAGACATTAGGAAACATATTAGCTAGATCTCTACTGACTTTTAGTAAACAGAATTGAGTGTAAATAATATTTATGACCTTGTAGACTACTTGGCTGAATCCACCTTAAAAGATAGTTTCATTTTGCTTATACAGCAATGTTTTACCATCTACAGTAGCACACACGCACATATACAAAAAAAAAAAAAAAAAACCCTCAGACCTAGCCAAAAGGAGACACAAAAGACTAATTCACCAAGGAAAGAAATATATAAAGGAAGGTGACTAAACTGAGACTTCATACAACTGTTTATTTGTCATAAAACCATCCATGAGCTAAGATATAAGCATAAGCATTAAGTGAATGACAGTTGTTTTATTGTGTTTTCAACATTTTTAGTTGTATCTTAAAAAATACCAGATGCTGTCCACATGATGCCAAACATATGGCTTTTGGCTGTGTTCTTGCGATCTGTAGTAGATTGCTACAATGTACAGGGCAGGGAAAATCGCGATTTACAGATAGCCCTGGCCTGAGTGGCTCGCAGCTGGATCTAATTTCACTGAACTGATGGCCTCTTCCCTCCAGCACCTTCTATTTTATCAAATGCCACATATTGTTTTTTGAAGTGGTTCTTGTTGTCATAGTGAATACCACAGATGGATAGCACACAGGACATTTGGTTGTCTGTTTTCTGACTAAGGTCAGGACCTACTGTTGTTCACATTTGGGTGGAGGACATATTTCATGGGACTGCCCAAGAAAACTAATGTGTTTCATCTGTCTAAGAGATAATGTATAAGACATTGCTCACTTGGTTGACATACTTAGAGGCCATTATAGTCATTTGAGTTCTTAGGCAGTAATATGGCACCTCTCAAGTACATCTTTTTTTTGGTATCAGTTCCTAAGCTGGCGTATCACCTGGAAAGAAGATGCAAAGGGTAAGAAGGAGAAAGAATAAAGTAATAAGTACTCAATTGTTTGTCTATATACTTTTTTTGTCTCTCATACTAAATATTAAGCTTCTTGAGGGTACAAAATATGTCTTGTTCAACACTGAATAGCCTGCACATAGCCCAAGGGCTGGTATATAATAGGAACTTAAATATCTGTTGAATGAATAGAAGGAAAAGCAAGTATTCAAAGAGTTTTTGTAGATTTGATAATTATGAAGAGAGAGGATGAGTACTATATGAATGGTAAAGTTGTAAATCTCATTCTGTTTCTTAATTTTTCCTTAAATCTTATTATTTTAAAAGCCATCTTTGTTGCTCTTTGTTCATATGATCTACTTCTTCTAACTGTAGCATAATAATTCTGCGTAGTGTTTAGTCCATCCAGTTAAAGGTTTGTCAGTTTTGCTTATCTTTTCAAAGAACCAACTTTTTGTTTCAATTGATTTTCTACTGTCCATTTTGTTTTTTTGTTTTTCTACTGTATATTTTGTTTGTCTTTCCTTGTGCTAGTTTTGGGCTCCGTTTGCTCTTTTATTTCTAGTTTCTTTAGTTGTAATGTTAGACTGTCAATTAAATGTCTGTCTTCTTTTTTAAAACAGATGATGCTAGAAATTGTACTCTGAGCACTGCTTTCACTATATCCTATATATTTTAGTATGTCATGTTTTTGCTTTTATTCATGTTTGAGTATTTGCTAATATCTCATGTGATTTCTTTTTTGACCAGTTGTTTAAATGTGTTTTCCTTAATTTCTGCATTTTTGTGAATTTTCCAGTTTCCTTCTGTTATTGATTTCCAACTTGACCCCTTTAGGGGCAGAGAAGATAATTTGTATAACATCTACCTTTTAAAATCTATCAAGCCTTGTTTTTTTTGCCTAACAGTCTATCCAGGAGAATGTACCATGTGCACTTGAGAAAAATGTGTATTCTGTGGTTATGGGGTAGAGTGATATGTATATGTATGTTTGGTGTTTCTCAAGCCCTCTGTTTCCCTGCTTATTTTCTGTCTGGTTGATCTATTCGTTACTGAACGTGGAGTAATGAAGTCTTCGACTATTATTGTAGAACTATTTTTCCCTTTATTTCTGACAAGTTTGGCTTCCTGTATTTTAGGTGAGTGAATGTTTTTAATTGTTGTAACTTCTCATACTAAAACTTTTGTTAATATATTATCTTTTCCTTTGGGTCTTGTAACTTTTTTTTTTTTTTATTAATTTAAAGTCTATTTTGTCTGATATTTGCATAGCCACCTCAGTTCTCTTGTGATTACTGTTTGCATGGAATATCTTTTCTACCCCTTTACTTTCAACCTATTTGTGTATTGGATCTAAAGTAAGTTTCCTATAGAGAATGTATAATTAAATCATGTTTTTTTTTGTCTGTATTATTCCTATCTTTATCTTTTGATTGGAGAGTTTAATCAATTTGCATTTAGTAATTGTAATTACTAATAAAAAGAGGCTTACTTCTGCCATTCTGCAATTTTTTTTCTATATACCTTTTATATTTTTGTCCCTTATTTCCTTCATTACTGACTTCTTTTGTGTTTACTTGATTTTTTTTTGTACTGCAGTGTTTTGATTCCCTTCTTTGATACAGATATTTGAATATTCTACAGATATCTTCTTTGTCATTATCATGAGGATTGCATTTAACATCCTGTAGTTATATCAATCTAATTTGAATTTATACCAAATAACCTTCAAAGGCATAGAAAAACTCTGCTTCTACATAGTTCCATGTTTCCTCTTTTTGTTATTAATGTCTCAGACATCTTTATATATTATGTGCCCCCAGATATGGATTTATAATTATTTTTAATGAATTAATCTTTTAACTCATGTAGAAAATTAAAAGTGGAGCTACAAACCAAAATTATGATAATACTAGCTTTTATAATTGCTCATGTACTAACTTTTACTGGAAGTCTTTATTTTTTCATATAACTTTGAGTTATTGACTCAAAAATTATTTTATTTCAATCTGAAGTACTCTCTTTAGCATTATTGCAGCGCAGGCCTAGTGGTAGCAAACTCCCTCAGTTTTTTTTTTGTTTTTTTTTTTAATCTGAGGAAGTTATAATTTCTCCCTCTATTTTAAGGACAGTTTTACTGGATATAAACTTCTCAGTTGATAGTTTTTATTTTTTAATACTTTAAATATATCAACACACTTCCAGCTGGCTTCCCTCCAAAGTTTTTCTTTTTTCCTTTTTTTAAAAAAAAAAATTTGTTTATTTATTTTTTGTGATGACATTGGTTAACAAAATTCGATAAGTTTCAGCTGTACCCCTCCAAGGTTTTTGATGAGAAATGGGCTGATAATCTTATTGTGGATCTCTTGTACGTTACAAATTACTTTTCTGTTGCTGTTTTCAAGTTTTTAAGGTATTGTCTTTGTTTTTTGCTTTTTGACAATTTGCTTATAACGTGTCAATGTGAATAAAGTATCTGGCCCATAGTTTATCTTGTTGTTCTCACGAAGTTATCAAGAATTAGTTTCCTCTGAATTGCTTATCACCAAAATCTCCATTGATTTTGAGAATGCCATTAGTCTTAAACTTCCTCCACATTGTGTTTCAAATAAAATTGGTTCCTCTAAGTAGATCTTTAGGACTCCCTGTTATTATGAACCGTCTTCCCCTCTCTGGGGAAAATTTCTGCACCATTGCTCTGTAGCTGGGGGTTGTGGAGACCCTCAGAGTTACGCCCCAGGTTTAAGAGTAGGGTGCTGGATAGTAGTGGTGGCTTCTGGTTTTCTGGACTTGTCTTTGTCAGCATGGAACCTCCAACTCATGAGTGATCTGGGTGATAGCTGTTGTAGGTCAAGAATTCTTCGCCTGCCACGCCTGATGTGATATCTCTACCCTATGAATTTGGATTGAGGATAGGAAAGTAGTGCTTGTACTTTCAGCTTCATTGGCATTTACCCTTTGTAACATGGAAGTGGAAGATTGAGAAATGCAGGTGGCCTACCATTCCCAGGAAGGTAATGTAGATTAGGAGAGAGGAAAAGGAGCCCTGTTTTCTTGGTTTACCTGGAATGGAGCTTCCATTACAATGAGCTAGAGTTTGAGGAAAAGGGAGTGAATTATTTATCACTCAAGTACCACAGATTATCACTGTTCTTACTGAGATTTAGTAGAGATACTTGAATGAATAGTTTTCATTTGCTGTGTGTCCATAAGACAATTCCAGGAACTTTAAATTATTGTTTAAAATAATTTTCACCAGTTGCTTGTTCTCTGGAGAAAGGTATGCAGAGCTCTTCATGCCTCCATTCTAGAAGCGTATCACCTAGCTGTCTCTTGATAGAGATAATAATAAAAAAGTATTGCTGATATTGGTTAAGTATTAATTATGTTCCAGGAACTGTCCTGATTGTTTTACATAATTATCTCTTTGGCTATTCATTTGCCTTGTGTGTGTGTGTTTAGTTTGTTGTTTATTGCCTATATGCATTGACTAGAATAAGACCTAAGGAAGGCTGAGATTTCAGCTGCTTTATTTCTCCTCAGGTTCCTGAAAATGTTACAATGTTTGATACATACTATGTGCTGCATGTATACATACTGGTTCAATAAATTAATGAAAGAATAAACATATCACTAATAGAAGTAGAGTCTATTATTAGTTCCATTTTTAGAGGAGAAAATTAAGACTTATGGAAGATGAGTAACATGCACAAATTCACAGAGTTCATGAGCGAAGTGCCTGGAATTGAAAAAGTTTGTCTAACTCCAAACCTTGGACTTTAAGCACCATGATATATAATCATTCTCAAAATAAGAGACAGTCTCTATGCTTAATACTTTATGTTTTTACTATCCAAAATGAGAAGAATTTTTTTATTGTTTAAATAAAATAAGAGACAGTCTCTATGCTTAATACTTTATGTTTTTACTATCCAAAATGAGAAGAATTTTTTTATTGTTTCTTTGTAGAAAACACTTTGTTGATCTACATGTGGCACTAATAGAAGAATACAGAGATTATACTGATAGAACAAGATGAAAGGAAGAGAATGTAGAATAAATGGGCAAATAGCCTGCAGATATAAATACTGCCATCCCATTTGATTTTTTACACTAGAAAGTACTGGATTGTATCTTTTTAGATTAGTTTATGGTAACCTCTTTCAGCCCAGTGAATTGGGGATAATTATATAATTGTAGGGGAAAGGAGAAGTTTCTTGTATGATAGACTGGAATATTTTGTTTTAGGGAAAGAAGATAAGTGAAGGCCTTATTACACACCTTTCAGGGTGTCCCTACTGGAAATTTCTTAGAAAACATCACATTACAAGTATTCACTTCCATTATTTATAACCCACTGAGTCCTGAGTATGCTATAGTAGTACTGGAAAAGAAATAACTGTAAATCAAAGGCAACATCATTTTTTAAGGGATGATGAAAGCCAAGCAGAAATAACATTAATGTTATTGAAATGGGAGAGAGATATATATGAACATTTGGATAATTCACCTAAAGAGATGACCTACATCAATTACCTAATTGTTTTATTTTGTGTTTTAATTTTTAATTAATTAAATTCTTCTGAACATTATGTAAATGAAAAAAAGATTATGGCTTTGCCTAATAACATTCATCTTACGTACTCGTGGAAACTAAAATTACTAACATTCCATCGAGTACTCAGTGGCTGTTAACTTGTGTGGTTTTCCTTTGGATTATTATGCAGCCAAATAATTATCTATTCAGTTAGTATCAGATAACATAGATTGTTCATATTCTTCTGGGTAAACCAGTAATGCTATCAAGTCATGTTCTAGAGAACTGATTTTTCTGATGTTTAATTCCAAATACTATGTTTAGCTTCAAGTTCTAAGGTTAAAAATTCGATTTTCGACTGTCCTTTTGATTTTAAAATTAAAATGTGCCGAATCTGCAAAACTAACACTTTTGTAAGTTTTTCCATGGCTACTGTAACTAAACACATTAGACACAGGAGGAATTGCTATATTAAAAGTATTTTGGGGATCCTAATAAATATAATGTGAAAATATTATTCTTAGCTACTTTCCAATGCAGATTAGTTTTATAAGTAAATGGATTACAGTATATAGAAAATAAAATGCCATGTATATAGGCTTTTATGTGTGTAATTGCTTTCTTTTTTACTTAATAATAACAACTCTGGTGACAATTTGGAATTACTATTGCACTTCAAAGATATAACCACTATTTGAAAGCTTGCTTAATATAATGTGGATGAGTTGAGGAAGCTTAGCAACAGAAAAAAGTACCTAAACTACCCATAAGTACAGATGATATCTATTTATTGTAATATCCTAGTCCTCACTAGACAATATTTTAAAACTTTTATATCATTTATTTCTAATTTCTAATTGTTTTATAGTCAAGATACTCTTCATATCTAAAATAACTTTTTTTCTGAAATATATTTTTCTTGTTGCTATTTTATCTCTCAATGGAAAAGAAACACACAGGTTATCAGCCTCTATTTACTATATGAAGACAATTATACAATCACCTCCGAATGTCTTATTTTTCAAAAATAAAAAAAATTAAGTATTTCCTCTTAGATAAACTTCACTATCTGAATGTTAAATTCTTTAACTTGTTTCCTAATCTTCCCTTCTATATTGTACTTGATTCTTTTTAGTTTTTCTTTTTTCTCTTTCTCTTGTAGAAAAAGATGGAATGACTTTAAATCAACATGAGACTAATATCAAGTAAGTGGAAAGGTATTTAAGTTTGGAAATCTCACCTGTTTTTACTTCATCTTAGCAAGTTCTAAGGTTTTTAATAAAAGTTTTACCAATGCTCAAATTATTTCAGCTTAGCTTCGAATATAAATCTCAGGCTATTTACTGTCATATTTATATGTAGTTATTTATTTCTCATTTTAAAATGTATTGGATAAAGCAGAGCAAACTTGGGAAGTTACACAAAAGTACTACGTCCAACTCTTAATTATCCAGGGATATATGAGCTAGCTTAGTGATTAATTAGTTAAAAGAAAAGATTATGCATTTTTGAGGAAAAAATATAAAACTTTTACAAATTAACCTGAACATTTCCTTATTGGAAAGCATTGTTGTTTGGGATTACAGACACCAGGAGACATAACAAATTATTCAACCATTTATGGAAGTACTCTTTCCCAGTGTCAAGGCCAAGAGCGGACCTTTCAAACATAGGGACATGGAGATATGAGGCATGAAAGGGACACAAAAGAAGGGAACATAATGGAAAATTATTATAATATGTGAAGAAAGAAAAAATAATTACATTTATAGTAAGTTGAAAAAAATAAAATACTTAAAAATAAATTAGCAAAAGAATTGTAAAACTTATGCTCTGGAAACTATATAACGCTGTTGAAAGACATTAAAGTAGAACTAAAGAAATGGAAAGATATCCCATGTTCATGGAATGAAAAACATAAGATTGTTAAGAATGCAATACTCCCTAAATTGGTTCAATGTAATCCCTACCAAAATCCCAGCTAGTCTATTTGGAAAACTGACTGATTCTAAAATTCTTATGAATTCAAGGGACCTAGAATATCCAATACAATATTGAACAAGAATAATGAAGGTATACAAAAAAATGAAGTTGTACTCCTTTCTTTAGGCATACACAAAAATTAACTTAACATGGATCAAAGATCAAATGTAAGAGCTAAAGTTATTAAACCCTTATAAGAAAACAGTATAAATCTGTCTGACCTTTGATTATGCAATGGTTTCTTATATATGGCATCAAAAGCACAACCAACAGAAAAATAGATAAATTGGACATCATCAAAATGAAAACAATTGTTCCTCTGAGAACACCATTAAGAAAGTGAAATAACAACCTGCAGAATGAGAAAAAAAATTTGCAAATTTATATTTGATTAGGACTTTTATCCATAATATATAAAGAACTCTTACAGCTCAACAATATAAAGATGAATAACCCAAATAAAAAATGGGGAAAGGATCTAAATAGACATTTCCCCAAGGAAGACATATAAATGGCCTAGAACTCATGAAAAGATGCTCAACATCATTAGCCACTAGAGAAATGCAAATCAAAACTACAATGAGATACGATTTCATACCCACTAAGATGGGTAAAATAAAAGAAACAGATAGTCACGAGTGTTGGAGAGGAGGAAAGAGAGTGAGACCCTCACATACTGCTAGTAAGAATGTAAAATGGTGCATTTACTTTGAAAAATTGTCTGGCAGTTTCTGAAAATGTTAAATGTAGACTTGCCATGTGACTAGACATTCCACTTGAGAGAAATGAAAGCATATATTTAAGCACCATATGTATACATACACAAATACTTGTGAATGACTGTTCATAGTGACATTATTTATAGTAGCCAAAGAGTGGAAACGTGAATGTCCGTTCATCAACTGATGAATTGATTAGTAAAATGCAATATATCATACCAGAAGAAAATATCCATCCTACAATGGAAGATTTTCAGCAAAATATTTTTATATTTTGTTGGAAAAGGCAAGGCTATGAAAACAATAAAAAAATCTGTGGTTTTTAGGGATTTGGGAGAAGAAGAGAGGAATGAACAAATGTAGCACAATGGATTTTTAGGGCAATGAAACTATTCTATACGATACTGTGATGGCGGATATATGTTATTATACATTCATCAAAACCTATAGAGTGTACAACACAAAAAGTGAGCCTGATGTAAATTCCAGAATTTAGTTAATAAAAATGTATCAATATCAACTCATCAGTTATAACAAATATACCACACTAATGCAAAATATTAATAATAGGGAAAACTGTGTATGAGGAGTGAGAGAGGCAGTATATAGGAACTCCATAGTTTTCAATTTTTCTATAAAACTAAAATTTCTCTAAAAATACAAAGTGTATTAATTAATTGTAAGAAAAGAAATGAAATACTGATACATGCTATAACATGAAAAAGACTTGAAAACATTGTTCTCAGTGAAAAGAGCCAGTCACAAAGGCCACCATACATTGCATGGATTTCATTTGTATGAAATGCCTAGAACAGGAAAATATAGAGGGATAGAAACTAGAGTTTGTGTATGCCAAGCCTAGGAGGAAGGATGCGTGGTTGTGAAGATATAGGGAGTGACTGCTAATAGACATGAGGTTTCTTTTTGGAGCAACGAAAATGTTCTAAATATATTATAGTGATGACTGCGCAACTCTGCATTTACTAAAAAACATTGAATGGTATACTTTAAATGGGTAAATTTTATGGTATCTGAATTATGTCTCAATAAATTTATTTTTTTAAAAAAGAGTAGCAGTAATTAAGCAGTGAATGGCCTGAAGTAATTCTGTTGTCTGTATTGTGTGTAGCCAGGCACTTCTAGTCCTTCCCACAGTCCAAAATACAGAATATATTCAAGCAAAGCCCATGCATGCCCTACCCTTTTTCCTTTTTCCTTTGTTTTTAAACCAATCCAGTTAATTACATCTACCTGTAGAGTGCAAAATCCCTCTTGGTGACTTGAAAGCATTTGCAATGTGAAGATTATTAAATAATGTGCCAAGAAGTTTTAGAACCATGAGTGAATGTGATAGTTTACGTTATTAGTTGTCCATTCCTTAAAAGAAACGGAACTTTGCAGTGAAAATAGATTGGGAGACTTGAAGAGGAACAGTTTTTGAGATCATCCAGACAAATGAGCTGCAGCTTTATCCAGATAAATCCTTGTGATTGGAATCCTGAGGAGAAAACAACCATCTGCACATCAGTACTGTTGTTTTTGTTTATTTGTTTTTGGTAACGGCTTTATTGAGATGCAATTGGTTTAAAGATGTCATTAATTTAATAAAAGAGAAGAGAGAGAGAGACTAGGCAGAGTTTGTCAATGGATAAAAGGAGAGAAAATTCCTAGTATGCAGCCAAAGTGTTGAAGATTGGAGAGATCATGACCCTTAAAAGTTAGGAGAAGGCGAGTGGCAGATGGAGTCTGAAATGCTTATCTGATTCAACAAGAGTCAAGAAAGTTGCTACATGAGATAATATAGGAAGGATGCTTATGGCCCTGGGCTGAAAGGAAGTAATTAAAGGCATTACCCTGGAATACACTGGAGTTCATGCATTAGAATAGATTTTGAGCAAATCTGGGACAAAATATCTTCTCTTTATGTTTTATTTAAGATTTTTATTCAGATCAACTGTGAAAGGAGAAATAACTAGATCTGGCATAGAAGAGTTTGCCAAATTTGAAATATAGATTCAAATGATACATCTGAGAAAATTAGTATTCATATTCATTGATAGAAATTTGTGTTCTACAATTCTCTTTTTTTTTTTAAAAATATAAAATGGTTGGGTTTTGTCTCCCAAATATGTCTAAGTTGTTTGTTCTCCTGTTTAAATCCAAAGTCTACCAAAGGTATTGACTGTACTTCGGCTTTTGGTGACAGAATAAAGTTTCTAATAATATTTAAGTTCTATGTTTCCAAATAGCTTTGTATATGTTCTATTTTAAATATCTCATTTGCAACGTAATTAAGATTAGTTTTTCTGTTTGTTTCTCAATAATGTTTACTAGGCCAGGATTGGAAAGGCTATAAATATTATGTATAGAGATACTGAGATCAATTTCTGACCATAAGATTTTGATTAGAAATTAGCGAAATCTGTGAGAACAGACCTGAACAATGAGGAAATGGTCTCGTTGACAAAAGGTAACCTTTAAATAGAGTCCTTCACTCCATCTCAGTCTTCTCAACTCTCAGCTTTGTAATTTACCAGCCCAGCTCTGGATGCATCTGCGCCTAGGGGAATTTATGTCAGTGGTTAAGGAAACTTGGATATGTTGTTTTTGACATGGTCTACTGAATCCATCTCATGAAAATTCATAGAGTGTTAGTGTGTAAGTCTATTAGTCTAAAAATAGAAGCAAAATTATCTCTATACTTATATGCTGAAACTTACAAATGTTGAAATGTATTTTAAAATCAATATTTCTAGGAATTTTCACATAGAGATATATCCCTAGAAAAAGAGCCTATGATGAAATAATTTTAAAATTCTAAATAAACTCTGGATAAGGTGATGGCAGCTTCACCACCATTTATAACTCTAAAAATAATTATGTCAACTCTCCAGTTAATAGACTGCATGGAGATAGATCTAAAGACTCAAATTAAAATTCACAGGATAAGCCTTGGCAAAAGATTGCATATATCAAGGCAGATATCCTTTTTATAAGGGAGCTGAATCAGGATAAGAAGGAGCATATTCTTAGCGTAGGAAACTTAAGTATGACAGTCCTCTGATATTGAGATTAAAATGACCAATGCACTTTATCGCTGCCAAACATCTCTTTTTCATTTTCTAGTTAGAAAGCATAAACTTTTGAAGTCTAGGGAAAGAATAAAATTCTTTGGCAGGCAAAACACAAATTTTGTGTACCAAAAAAGCAATTTTTCGCTCAATTTAATTTTATTGTGTGCTTACTGTATTCTAGGCACTGCTTTAAGAACAGGAATAAATATGAAAAACAAGGCTCTTGTTCTTATAGAGTTTATATTCTAGTAAGGGGAGATGGACACTAAATAAATGAATAAAAACAGAAAAATGTCAGGTAGGGTATTAGTTTTCTCTTGCTGCTGTAACAAATTACCACAAAGCTAGTGACTTAAAACAACACAAATTTATTATCTTGTAATTATGGAGGTCAGAGTCTGATATGGATTTCACTGAGCCGAAATCAAGGTGTCAGCTCAGCTGTGTTTCTTCTTGGGGGCCTAGGGGAGAATGTACTCCATTGCCTTTTCTAGCTTCTAGATGTCTTCTGCATTCTCTGGCTTGTGGCCTCTTTTTCCTTCTTCAAAGGGCAACACTCTAACTTCTCCAATCATGATAACTCCTCTCTCTGATCCTAATGCTCCTGCTACTTTCTTATAGGATACTTGTGATTGTATTGAGTCTACCTGTTTCCTCCAGGCTAATTTCTTCATCTCAAGGTTTATAAGTTAATCACAGGTAAAGTCTATTTTCTCTGAACATATGCACATGTCTAGGAATGAGGATGTGGACATCCTCGGAGGGCTATTATTCAGCCCAACTGTGCTGTAAAGAACAGCTGACCAGCTCCTTTAGGTGGTCAGGAAGGTCTCCCTGAACAGGTATATTTAAGCTGAGATCCTGATAAAAAAGAAACTAAACTTTGGGAAACTAAACTAAAATGGTGGACCATTTCAGATAGAAGAAAGAAACAAACTTGACTCTATAAGAAAAATAAAGAAAGCCAGTGTGTTGGACCTTAGTTACCTACTTGGAAAAGGGTGTGAACAGAGATGGGAGGGCTAGGGTTAAGCCAGATTGTGTAGGATTCAGTAAACTAGGGTAAACAGAGAAATATCTTTGTATCTGATATGTTCTCTAGCCACATTTCAAGAGGGAAATGGAAGACACTAAAAAAGTAAACTTTACATCATTAGGATTAAAAGATGTGTTAGGTAACCTGATGCAGCATAGCAACTGGAAATCAAAGCTATTGCTGGCATGGATTTGAGACAAGTCAGTTTAATTTGTTTTGGCAAAGATATAGTAGAATCTGCAGAATCTAGAACAAATCATCTGCAAAGATTCACTAGAGGGTCAGTTAAGAAAGAGGAGATTGTCTTAGAAATGGACACCCTGGCAATCTATGTCCTCATCAGGAAGTGGCTTTGAAGAAAAGTCCCATTTTGAGGCCTAACTTATTTCCACCGAAAGAAGACTCCCAGTCAAATGAGTCCTTCAAAAGGAAAGATGTTTAATAGGTGAAAATTGCATTAAAATGGGGACACATCACCATCACTGAAGCTGAGGTTTATTTTTCAAAGTCTCAAGCCTTTCTAAAATGGCAGCCTGCTTTCCTTCTTAGACAAATGGGAAAAAACATAGGAACCAATGATTAGCTCATTCTTGGTATTCAGAAGGCTTCTGAATGAGGGATTGAATGCAGTTTGGACTGAAGGCAATTATCTTTTATTCATTTAGTAAACATTTAATGAGTACCTGCTTAAAAGAGAGTCAGGGAGATAAGTGGAAGCTACTTCCAAACACCAAGGGATTGGAAAGAAAATCTGTATCCTTAGCTCCTGTTGCTCTCTTATCCTACAGATGTTTATATTCTTGAAATTTATGTTATCTAGCTATAGCACCCTCTACTTTTCCCTAGCCTTCTTCTACAATGTTATCTATTGATAACATTTACAGATTTCATTAAAACTTTTAGTATATAACTTGTAGTCTCATATCCTGCCATATGTCCTGCCTGTTATCATAGTCCATGTGAATGACGACATCTTTGATCTCAACTCTAGAGATCTTTATTTTCTTTTATTTGAGCCACTGTTACCTCTGGTTATATCATAAAAGTTGTTACTATCTGGAACTATTTCATTATGAAATCCTAAACTCCCAGATATCACTCTGATGAACACTTTTATTTTTCTGGTCATTTTATTCACTTATTCTTTTCATATCCATTCTCCAACTTTTTTTTTTAAGATCTCCTTTTTCCTTCTAATTTTTTCAATAAAATGATGCCTTCCTTTTTTACCTTGTCTTCTATTTTTTATATACCATATAATCTAGATCGGACTTCCATTAGTCTCTGGTCAGTTGCTTCAACTTATTTATTCGTTAGTCTTTCTGCCATAACTGCCTGGCAAAGCTTCAGTATTGTGTGAATATGATGTCTGCAAGGTTGGCATGTCTCTCAGTCAAGGACTGCAGTTGAATGCATGCAATAGAAACTCAGGTACAATGGCTTAACCAAATAAAATGTTTATTGTTTTGTAAAAATAATAAATCCAGAGGTTGAGAGTAAGGAGCTGGTATAGTAGCTCTGTTATGTCGTTCTTTTCTGAACTCCTTCTAACTTTCAGCTCCAATACCCTTATCATTTGGCTCCAGTCTTTGTGGTTATTTCATGATTGTTTCAAGGCCAAAAGCAGTTTGCCATCTTCAGCCTCACATCCAAAGAACAGGCAGGAAAAAGACATAACAAAAAGAAAAATGGCAGTGTCTTGTACTAGGAAAGCAAAACTCTTTAGAAATATCTCAGCAGACTTCTTTGTTATTAGCCTAAACCACCAGTTCTAGCTTATAAGAGAGGCTGTGAATAATGTAATAGCTGGACACACTGCTGGTCCAAACTAAATCACATTTTGTTAGTAAGGAAGAGGAAGAAAATAAATATGGGGAAGTTACTGAATCTATCTCCAAAGCATGATTAGCAATTAAGTTTTCTATGTGACTCCCACAAGTAAACCTGCTATGTTTACCTAGCTATATACCTCTTTTATTAGTTTACCAGGGCTGCTGTAACAAAGTACCAGAGACTGGGTAGCTTTGAACAACAGAAATTTATATTCTTAAAGTTGTGGAGGCTGGAGATCCAAGATCAAGGTGTCGGCAGATTTGGCTTCTCCTAAGGACTCTCCTTGGCTTACTAATGTCCCTTTTCTTACTGTGTTCTCACATGGCCTTTTCTCTGTACATACATGTCTCACGTATCTCCTTCTTATAAGGACACTATTCTTATAGAATTAGGGTCCCACCCTATGACCTCTTTAAAGGCCTTATCTTCAAATGAGTCACATTGGGGATTAGAGCTTCAATATATGAATATTGAGCGAGAATACAGTTCAGTCCACAATACTCTTCAATTACCTGCAAAAGGTATGTCATACCTTCACCTCTCTTCTTTTATTAGCTACACACTATTTCTTCCCTTAGTCCAAAAATTAACCTTGCCTTCATTCTAACAGAGAAAATAGTGACTCTCAGATAAGAACCTCTTCAGCTTTCTCCTCTTTCTTCTTAAACTGCTGAAAGTTTACCTTCAACTGCTTTCACCTATCCACTGTTTGCTCCATTTAAAGTTAGGTAGGTAACAACAACAGTAGCAACTGAAAATTTCAGAATTAAATCACATGTGTAGAATGAACAGAGTCTTCTGAGGTTGTGAAACTAGGGTGATGTTAGTTAACCACAATTAATTGTTTTCTCAAAGTATGGAGAATTCTTTTCAGAAGAGAGTAGGAACTTTCACCTTTCCATTATGAAGGGAGTGTTTTGTTACTATTTTCAAGATAATGACATTTCATATGTTTTCCCCTTCAGAAAATTGTATAACTCTTTTTAATTTTATCAGATATATGGTTATCCATCAATATTTGAATGACATCACAATGACATCTAGTGGCTGTAGAAATTTCTTTCATCTCTAAGAAGGACATCTTCAAATATAGGAAGATCTTTCTAAGCTGGAAATAAGAAAGGAGAATGAGTCATTATAATATAATCATTATCTTTCCAATATGTTTTGTTTTTGAAGCTGACTCTGTCCCCCAACACCCCCCCCCACATTCATTCCATTTTAAAAAGAAATGGAAAAGATGCAGAAAATTTTGACACCTAGAAAAGTACCATATTGTTTGCAGTGTGATACTTTATAGAATTGCTCTTGAATGCAGAAATGAGCAAGTTGATACAAAAGTGTTGGTAAATATCCTATGGAATGACTTTCAGGTAGAGAAACTAATATCCACATCCAGATTATCTAGATAATTTTAATAAGAGAACCAGGGCAAAAGTACCTTTTATTCCTTTGCTTTACATAAAAAATAAACTAGAATATGCCTGCAGTGGTGGAGGATGGAGAAGGCAGTGGATAGTGCTGGTGTGTAACATGAGATATTATCTTTTAGAAATGTATAATTTTCCTAATAAAGAAACATGGGAAGCATTTATAAACCACTGCTTTCAGTAGAAGACAAAATGTGTTTATCATCCTGAAGAAATATGTTTTTTAAGTTGTTAATTTTACATAACTTATAAATTTAGATTATGTAAAATAAATTACATTAAAGATTTTAACTTTTGGGAGAAATTACACACTAAGAAAATTCATTTGCACTTTTTATGTCCTTTTATGTTTTACAGCATAGCAAATAATATATAGAACAGTTTTTAGCCGACCGCCACATATTCAGTCTCAAAAACTTTGACCAAAAGGCTATAAAAAATATTCTCCATACTTTGATGTCCTTTTAAAATAAATACTATATTTTGTGAGGTTCATCCTAAAAACCCCACACAGATAAACTGAGTTGTATTTAATTTATACTTTTAGATGGGCAAGGGGCTGAGTCAATCATGACATATTTGAACATGTGGTTATAAAGAGTTAAGATGAGGTTTTAGACCACTGAGACATTTTATTCATCTGGTATAATATACTAGATTACTGCTCATTTTTTACTCTTGAATTTAGGAGTGTAGAACTTCATAGAACAAATAATTGGGTCCTTTCTCACAATTCCAAAACTCATTCAAAGAATTGACTCAGATAAGTGAGTGTATGTACCTCTATGAACTTAATTTGTTTGGAAGGGAATTTAGACCATGCAGATAGACACAATTCTTAGTTCTGCACTTTGTAGTGATTCTTTAATTTAAGCTGAAAGATAGATCATTCCCATCTGGAGACACAATTGATCCAGATCTGTACCACTGTGTTAGGTGTCATGCTTATATACTGAATATTTGGAAGTGGTTGTTTTCCTGCTCTTTTGTAAGATGGTCATTTGTTGGATTATTTGACTGGATAGTGTCTATGTAACATTTATGATTCTGAAGGTCAAACATTTCAGCTCTGCAACAGAAGCAAATGCTAAGTAGGATCATGGTCAGAGTTTGCAGCCCTCTTCTAAGCCAGGATTTTAGAACCCTAATTACATCAAGAAAATAGATCTCATTCCCAACTCCTAGTGCCTGCAAGCACATTATATAAGAGTATGGCCAAATTACGAAATCTTCTATTTTCTTTGTTAATTTCCTAGATCTCTTTAGTAATGTTAAAGATCTCAGAGAGTTTTGTAGGCTATGATAATAAATGTTCATCCTTGAGAGTTCAGTATTATATCTAATGTGGCTGTATTTTTGAACTACTGCTTGTTCAATTTCATTGACATCTTGAGCAAGGGGTTTTATGGCTTATAGATATTGTATGGTTCTCCTGGCATTCTTGTAGCTGTACAATTCTCCTCACTCTTGGAGTCTTCCATAGAGAATGTAAAAGAGAAACTTGGGGAAGAAGAGAGTAGTCCAAAATTTCTCTTCAGGGGTAAAATTTTTGGACTTCAACCGATGCATGGCTTTTTCCTTCTATAGTTAAATTATCTAAGATTCATTACTCTCTTTTCTCCTTCCTCCTCCTCTTATTCCTCCTCTACTTCCTCCTCCTCTCTCTTTCTCCCTCCCTCCTTTCCTTCCTTCTTCTCTTCTTCCTTCCTTCTTTCCCTCTCTGTTGAGAAGAGCCAAGAACCAAACTGACCTTTATCCTAAAGGCAGGCATCAGTTTACCAATATAACAAATCCCTATCTCATTTAAGAGCAGTAGCCAGTAGGCTTTTGAGCTGGATATTATATCACTAGTCATGATCTCATTAGCCAAAATATCCTTTTGAAGTTTTCAAATAATAGCGTAATGTTTTGTTGCCATGCAATGAGCGGTGCTGCTCCAGAAAAATCCCTTTTTTTATTATAGAGATTATCAAATAGATGTAAAGCAAAACAGCTTGATGTTAAGTCTAAGTGGTGCTCTTTATTTACAAAGATCTATAAAAGTGAGTTAGCCACCAAACATGTTGTTACTTCATCATCTGTTCCTTAGTTCTTTCCAATCTTATTTCTTTGAAAATTTGGTTTCCAAAGTAGCTCTCAAAAAAGTTCTCATTTTATTGGAGACAAAGTCTGCCTCTATCATGGTATAACATGAATGAGGGTTTTAGTTTAGTTTAGGATTTTTTTTTTCCCCATTGTGGATTTTCCCTCTAAAATATCAGTACAAATACCTAGGAAATTATCTCATGCATTATAAGGAACTGGTACTAAAGGAGTGGCACCCAGCTTCTTTTAATACCAATTTCTTATAATAGATGATTAAATTTATATCCTTAGTTACTTCTCGGTATGAGTCCAATACCTGGCTATCATGTGTTAATGATTTGTATAAAACAAACCAAGGAGTGCTTAAGGATGTAAGAATCAATATTAAAGACAGAGACTTTATAAGTTTCATAA
Organism: Pteropus vampyrus; assembly: GCF_000151845.1. Classification (NCBI taxonomy): domain Eukaryota; kingdom Metazoa; phylum Chordata; class Mammalia; order Chiroptera; family Pteropodidae; genus Pteropus; species Pteropus vampyrus. The sequence continues at coordinate 4,744,680 of NW_011888824.1, read as the reverse complement.
TTACATTTGAGATATCATAGCTAGATGTTAGTTCTGTTAACTCAGACCCTTAAACTAGCAAAGAGAAAAGGTAAAACAATAAATATAGAAAATGGAGAGGGAAAAAGAGCAAGCAAATTGAGGTGAGATGATCTATGGTTGTGGTTACTTGAATCTTGATCTGTCAGTTTTGGGGTGGTGGCTCTTCTTTCCTGCAGTTGTCCACTTGGTCCCAGGCTTTTGATGGGTACTGGCTTCTGAAAGTTATTTGTTTCTAGAGGATTCTTAAGGGTCCTCACTTTACATCACCCAATGGGAGAGCACTCTAAGTATCAGAGAATAAAATATGGTGTCTTTTTTAGCAGGGAGACAAAATCAATCTATACACCAGAGCTTGCAAGAGATCAAAAGCATTGACAAAGTCCTTTCAAACATAATTTTCAAGCATTTTTTCTTTTCCAGAATATAAAGTCTCCAGATTTTAGGTTATTTTAGAGGTTTCTTAGGAGAATGTCAAAGAAAGGCAGCTTAAACCTGTGGGAAATCAGACTGCATATATAACATGAGTACTCTGTAGCATTTTGACAGTGTCCAAAATTAGGAAAGAAACACTCAAACTCATAAGATGAGCTGTGACTTCTTTATATGCACAAAATCAATAATTTTTGTATTTCTGGCAACAAAGGGAGGGTGTGAGCATCAAGATCATGAGTATCAGAGCTTAAACTCTTAGCCAAAGAGACCCAAGAGTGTTATCTACTTTGGCTAGTTTGAGGAGTTTTAACAAAGATAAAATCATGCAACCTCTGCCAAATTAAGATATCAATTATTTCCATCAACCCCCTCAAATTTCCCTGTGCCCCCTTTTTAGTCAATATTTACCTCTAACCTCAGCCCCAGGCAAACATTAATCTACTTTATTTCTACAGATGAGATTGTGTTTCCTAGAATTTCATAGAAATGGATTAACATAGTATGAACTATTTTGTGTCTGATTTCTTTCACTCTGAATCATGTTTCTTGGATTTATCTATGTTGTTGCATATACCATATTTTGTTCCTTTAAATTGCTGAGTAGTCTTCCTTGATATTGTATGAATATACCATGATTTGTTTATCCATTTACCTGTTGATGGCTATTTGGGTTGTCTCCAGTTTTGACTATCATGAATAATGTTTCTATGAGCATTCATGTATTATTGACATAATTTGCAAGCAGAGTTATTTTAATATATATATTTTTTGCTATAGAGCCAACCATCAGCATTTTGTATTATTATCTGTTCACATTTCCAATGATTTGACCTGTTGGAATATCATGGAAGATGAAAATTTTAGTGAGGGCTCCTGTCTGGCATAACCATCAGCTGGGACATTGTGCTTATCTCTTAAGTGTTTATGTGTCATCGATCAGACTGTCTCATTGCTTTTATGTCATCGATAAGAACTGTATCACATGGCTACCTTCAAGAGCATTTTAATTTTTTTTACCCTCTGTGGTACAGACAAGCAAAAATAGGGGAATGGAATTACATGGTTGTTGAACCAACTTAGTATCTGCAGTATAATCTTACTAGCCATAAATAAATCTCTTTGTTTTGAGAGTATGAATGTGTTCTAAAACTATTGATAGATTAGGGAACAATTTGAACATAACATTTTTCACATTTGCTAATGTATGATTTTGTATGCAAAAAGTGCTATGTGGATGAAGAAAACTTCATGCAACTAAACAAAGCTACATAGGAATATACAAAATGTACACATGTAGACGCTTTAAACATCTACCAACTACTTCAGTTTACTGTATGTGTTGTGAGCCACATTCACCTACATCTAGTATTATAACTTCCAGTTCGTTTCCAGATACCTTCATTCCACTACCTCACAATAACTTATAAGCTTCAACTTTTTAGATGGTCTTTTTTCACAGATCTTTTTTCAAAGTGCCATATTTATTGTAATATTGTGTATTTTAAAACAAATGCTTCCAGTTTTATTTGGTTTCTTTTTTAAGGACTTTATTCTTAGAGCAATTTTATTTACAATAAAGTTGAGAGAATTTTATAAAGATTTTCCATATACTCTCTGCTCCCACATATGCAGAGTCTCCCCCATTATCAACATCACTCCTCAGAATGGTGCTTTTTTTTTTTTTAACCAAGGATGAACCTACATTGACACATTCTAATCACTCACTATTCATATTTTACTTAAGGGCTTATTCTTGGTGTTGTATATTCAGTGGGTTTGGACAAATATATAATGATGTATATCCATCGTTACAATATTTTACTATTTTTACTGCCCTAAAAATCCTCTGTTCTGCCTATTCATCTCTTCCCTCCTCCAAACACTGATCTTTTTATTGTCTCTGTAGTTTTGGCTTTTCTAGATGTCATATGATTGGAATCATAGAATATTTAGCCTTCTCAGATTGGCTTCTTTCACTTAGTAATGCTCATTTAAATTTTCTACATGTCTTCATCTCATGAGAGCTCATTTCTTTTTAGTGCTGTATAATGTCCCATTGTCTGGATGTACCACAGTTTATTTATTCTCTCCACTCTTGAAGTACATTTGGTTGCTTCCAAGTTTTGGCAGGTGTGAATAAAACTGCCATAAATATCGATGTGCAGGTTTTTGTGTACATACAAGTTTTCAGCTCCTTTGGGTAAAACAAGAAGCATGATAGTTGGATAGTATAGTAAGAGTATATTTAATTTTGCAAGAAACCGCCAAAATATTTTCCAAAGTAACTGTACCCTTTTGCATTCTCACTAGCAGAGAATGAGAGTTCCTGTTGCTCCACATATTCAGCAGCATTTGGTGTTGTCAGTGTTCCAGATTGTGGCCATTCTAATAGGTTTATAGGAGTATCTTATTGTTGCTTTAATTTGCATTTCCTTGATGAGATATGATGTGGATCATGTGTTCATATGCTTGTTTGTTATCTGTGTATCTTCTTTGATGAAGTGTCAAAGTCTTTGGCCTATTTTTTAATTGGATTGTTTGTTTTATTATTGTCGCATTTTAAGCATTCTTTTTATATTTTAAAAGATAGTCCTATATCAGACATGTCTTTCGTAAAAATTTTCTTCTAGTCTGTGGCTTGTCCTTTAATTCTGTTTATACAGTCTTTCGCAGAGCAGAAGTTTTTAATTTTAATGAAGTCCAGCTTATCAGTTTTCTCTTTTATAGATTCTCTCCTTGTTTTTGTATCCTAAAAGGCATTACCGTACCCAAAGTCATCTAGGTTTTTTTCTAAGTTAACTTCTAAGAATTTTATAGTTTTACATTTTGTATTTAGAGCACTGATCAATTTTGAGTTAATTTTTGTGAAGAGTCTAAGGTTTGGGTCTAGATTCACATTTATTTATTTATTTATTTATCCTTTGCATGTGCATGTCTAGTTGTTCCAGCACCATTTGTTAAGGAGACTATTTTTGCTTCATTGTATTGTCTTTGTTCCTTTGTCAAAAATCAGTTGACTGTATTTATGGAGGTCTATTTCTGGGCTTTCTATTTTATTCCATTGATCTGTTTGTCTATTTTTTCACTAATATCACACTGTCTTGATTACGGTAGCTTTAAAGTAAGTTTTGAAGTTGGGTAGCATCTGTCTTCCAACTTCATTCTTCTCCTTCAGTATCGTGTTGGCAATTCTGAGTCTTTTTGCCACTCCATATAAACTTTAGAATGAGTTTGTTGATATCTACAAAATTCTTGCTGGGATTTTGATTGGGATTGCACAGAATCTATATAAGTGTTTTCTATCCTTTTAAAATATGTAACTAAGTTTTTGAGTAATGAGCCACTAAATCCATTTTATCCATAAGCCCTGTGTTTTTGTTGTACAATTTTGCATAGTGAAGATTTTTAGGAATACATATATATGTTATAGCAGATCTGACTGTACACATAATGAACTTTTTTGGAATCTACAAGTGTTTTTCCTATGAAGCTATCTTTATTTTTTCACTATTGAAAGTCAAGAATAAAACTATGCTTTTAAAACCAAACCATACTTGCATTTTCTCACCTTTGTCCTGACAGTTACCAAATACTCTGAAGTAGCAGAATGAATGTTTCACCCCAAGAGAAAAGCTTACTTTTGGGCAACTTAGGATTTTTCTGGAAAGTCATGTTTTTCCTAAACTGTAAAACCAGGCATTATTTCTATATTATTTATCACAGGACTCTGATTATCAGAGTTAAACTCACTTTTCCACATACCTACATAATGACCTACGTGTCTTGACATTTAATTCTTAGTTGGATGCTAAACCCACTGGAAGAGATCATACAGCCTCTGTAATCAGTAAACTACAGGATGTGTTAAATGCTGAAGAAAAATGTAGTTTGAATATATTTAAAAATAATGTCATCGAACCGAATATTTTCCCCTAACTTGGTCGAACATCTATATTTTGCCATGGTATAAATATAGACATACCCTAGAAGCTTCAAAGAGTTAATATCTTCCCTTAGCTTCCTAACAAAATGGCCCAGTGGGGGGCAATAATGGAGAGGAGAGAGGTCTCTGGAAGCTGTCTATTTAATTCTAGGAGTGAGGCCACATAGTCACACAGGAGCACTTGGTCTTGCTGCATGGAGCAATTGGAAAAATGAGGGAGGGCAATAACTTCACGCTATAATAAGTGATTATTATTCAGGAAAAAAGATCTACAGGCCTCTTTTTCGTCTAAATACTTCTTTTCACTAGCAGAAGGAAAATTATGCTCACTACCATAAAATATCTTGCTTTTGGTTCAATATAGATGACAATAACTGTGTCTCTACTTTTTATAAAGTTGGGTACATAGTATTTCTAGATATAAAATTATTGCATATTCATTTTGGAAATGCCGGAAAATGCAGATGAGCAGAAAAATAAAACAAAAAATCACCATTATGTCTACTACTGATATAACTTAGTGCCACTATTTTTATATGTACTCTCATGATTCTCTGTCTCTATATACACAGACGTAATTTTTCAGTCCATGTAAAGGGTGCATGTAAATTTTTCTCATTACTCATTCTTCAATATGTTTAATGATTGCATAATTTTTCACTGTATAATAATTTATATAACCCATTTCTTATTGTTGGTCATATAATTTTTTTCTGTTATTTTTTTACTAATAAATAATATCTCTATAAATCTCTGTTTGTCATTATATCTTCTTGCAGGTTAATGATTATTTCCTTAATATATATCCCAAGAAATATATAAAAATTTTTATTTTCTGCACACTCTTGACAAATCAGAGTATCTTTATTTTTAATTTTCTAATTTGATAGGTGAAAAATAATATCTCATTTCAAGTTGTATTTCTTTAATATCCATTTAGGTTGAATTTAAAGAGTGTACGTATTACGCGTTTATATTTCTTACCTCGTAGGCTTACTGTGTGTCAGATAATTTCTACAGAGATCTAAAAATTCCTCAGAATACATGGAGAGCAAACAGTCCTAAAATACTCCTCTACTCATCCCTCAAACTTATTTCCTCTCTTGCCAGGGGAAATAAGAAATATTCTAATTTTGATATATTTTCTTCATGCCTCTATGCCTTCGTCTATTTGTCTTTCTGTCTGTAATATCCTCGCTTACTTGGGAAAACTTATCCTCAAACTCCAAGATCAGCTCAAATGTCTGTTCTCCCATAGTATTTTGTGGCTTCTGTTATCTCACTTATGCAATGCCTGGCTTCAGGGTTAGTGACCTTGTGTCTGTATCTGGAATAGATTGTGAGCTGTGCCATGCAAGGACTATATCTTATTCTTTTCTGTGTCCCCTCCCACCCTTGATTTAGCACAGTGTCTTGAACATATCAGGTGTGTATTACATGTTAAATTTATATTTATAAATAAGTGATGAAGGGAAGTATTAGTAAAACTCAATTTGGCATTTTATAACTCTCTTAAGTGAGGTCACTCAGTATGCAAAATAGACAAGGATGATTTGCCCAGAATATATTTAAACTTTAGTTCACTATCATTAGACTGCTTACATATGACTCATTTAAATAAAATATAAAAGACACATGTCAGTATAATTTACATATTTACACAGTTCATTGCTCATGTCTTTGCTAGACATTGAACACATGGAGCAGGCAGTGTTATTTTGCACGTGGGTCTAAGATTTCCTCACTGTGGGTCCTGGTGAGGCAACGATGCTCACTGCTTTGAGAAGGGTTGGAACTCTCTTCAGAGCAGTGGGTCTTGGGAGAAGCCAGATGTTGACATCTGTATAGTTGATGTCCTCAGTTCATCTGGTGACTGTTTAACAAAATAGGAAAGACTGTATTTTCACTTTATCTTTCACACCACTGTCCTACACACATGCACACAGACGTGGTCCAGCCAGCTGAACTCATTGCCTCGGGGACAGGAGAGTTTTTCCTCCTATTTTATCCTAAATATCCTTAGGGCAGCCCAAGCGGTTGTAAAATAGTGTAATATTGGAATTTATGAGATAAACACTTGTTGATTTAAAAGTACATCATCTTCTAACCTATGGGATGATTAGAAGGAGGGCTGTCCTCTGGGGCCCAAATTTGGCATGTTGAACACTGACTTTCCCTTTGACTTCCCAAGTGTTCTGACCCCAGAGTTGTTGTTGTTGTTGTTTTTTTTTTAATCTGCTAATCTTGGATCAGATTTTTAAAAGTTGTACAATTGAACCAGTGAAATAAAACAGAGCAATGGCTCAGATTCCCTCATCCTTCATGGATTTTTTCTGGCTAAACAAAACGTATGATCCTTCACGGATTTTTTTCTGGCTAAACAAAACATATGATCCTTCACGGATTTTTTCTGGCTAAACAAAATGTATGAGATTTGGGGACTGTTTCTCCAAACACACACTGGATCTGATTATATTGGTGAAGAGACTATACAAATGTCTCTCCTTAGTTAAGAGTGTTAAAACTTTCAGGTAGAGTGTCTTTTGAGTAGCCTGGTTATCTGAAAGTTATTATAGATTCTATGCTATAAACCCACTTTTTTTCCTACCCGGACTTTATTCCATTTTTACTTCTATTCACACATCTTTGATCCTCTTCTCATCAAGCTTTGAAAACTTTTGATGATTTGTTTTTTAGCCATGTCAACTAGGAAAATTGTCAGCATTAAGTTGTAAGTGAAACTTTATTTGGAATGAGCTCTCCCAGGAAAAAATGTGCAAAGATCTGAGGACAAAAGATGAAGCTTTAGAGCATGTGGCTACTTCAGGGGTAAACAGAAGAAGGAAAAATTGAGAAGTCCACGATGGAATTGCCAGAAAGGACAAAAATCAGGCTAAGGAAATTAAGGAAAGAATTTTAAGAAGAAGAAAGTAATGATTAATGCTCAGAGTATTTGATATTTTAGTCAATCCCCTGATATACCCCCGGCAGCAAAATGAAGCTAGTAAGTGTATCAAACAGTGTATTTTTATTAGATTCTAACAAACCTAACAAACTGTTCTGCTTGGAAATACCAAAAACTCAGATTTTTCCTGAGTTTTTGTAATCTGAACTACTTCTAATTGTAGTTGATAATATGATAAATGTGTAACTCATGTTGTTTCAAACAAGAGCAACCTGGAGGAGGGTGTATGGAGATGGATTATTAGAAATGAGCGATATTTCCTTGGCTCTCACTTACATCTGCTGCTTTGAGACTTGACTCTATTCAAAGTCTTTCTTACTTTGTTGGAAATATACTGGGTAACATACATTTGCTCTCTCATAAGTTCTCAACCTCCACAGGTAGCCATGGCCTCCATCCCTTGCATCCCCAACACCTTGGGAAATACTGCCACTGCAGGCATTGTTAGCTATGCACTGCATACCTCTCCTCATGGAGCTGGGGTATAGCTGATATCCTGTACCCTACAGTGCTCTCAGGTTATTAGGGAATATGTCTTCCTGTTGTCTTAACATTATTTTTTCCCAAATTGATAAATCTTTAAGGACTGGCTTGAACCTCAAGATTTTATAAAGTATTTTAAAACAATGTTTTTGATTTTGTTTTCTTTTTTAATTTGCAGTCTCTAACTCCCTAAAACTTATACATCGGGTTGAGTCAGAAAACAACTCTAATCAGTAACAGACTCCTTATTTGTTTTGTACTATCACACTTAGTACAACCTCTTTGACCAGCTCACTTGTTTTTATGGGGCCAAGTCTATGAACTTGGCTCTCTCATCCACTAGGATGAACTCTGTCTAAGAAGGTCCTTTGTCTTTCACTCAAATAAACAGCTATCTGGCTTGCCCGAAGTCTGCAGACCTGAACACATCTGTCTGAATTTGAGCTGTGTTCACCACCTAGGCTCTACTTGGGATCTTCCACATGTTGACAATCTTTTTCTCCATTATATAGTCATTGCCATAAACATGGTTCAAACCTTGTATCTAAAATAATAAATTGCCCTACTACTTTAGATTAGGAGTCATTTTATCAGATGGTCGTATTGTGAATAAAACATTCCTTTAAAAACTTTGGGGGTAGGAGTAGTAAGTGAAAACAGTGACGTTATGCCGACTGTCCTGGATTTATACAAATTTTCCCAGTTTGCTCAGCAGAGGTCTGTCCATCCTGTTTCTTTACTTTAAGGCTCATCTATATCAGTGTGAATTATATATACCAGTCTAGTGTCTTTAAAAATATTTTTTAGATTATGCAGGACAAATTATCTTTAGGAAAATATATCATTCTATTTCTAAAATAATTTTTATTCTGAGGACAAGTATTATTTCTACTACATTAGTAGTTCTTAGAAAAGTATTTCCATATTTAACTTCCCCTGATCTTCCTTCTTTCTGCTATGTATTAGGGCCTGTGTTTGAATCTATTTGTCATGACAATTTAAAAAGTCCAGGGTTACCTGAGAGGCTCAATAAACCCAGATTGGAAAAATATTCTGTGTCTATCAGAGATCCACTGGTTACTTATGGGGAGCAGACCAAGCATTTCTCAAGTTAACCTGACTTTCTCAGACTATTGGAATGATACAGCAGAAAGTGGCTGAGTTGCCCCCTCGACTTTGTCATTTCCTTCCAGATGCCTGAAATCTGAGGAGTGGAGAACGTGTTCATGTAGGGAACATGATAATTCCTTTAGAAGTAAAGGGTGGAAAGTGGTGGGAAATGAATAAGTAAAAATATTTTTTTAACTATGTGGAAACCAATGTTTTAGTCAGGTAGTTTAAGAAAATGCTATGTAAAACAACCATTAGCAAAACCACTTATTGGGCAAAAGCACATATTCGAGTCTTAAGGCTCAACCTTGTTCTGATTTTGGAGGGCAAAAAGGCAGCATTTTAGGAAATTTGTGTAGAGGATCATGATGATGTTGATTGTGATTCCATTAATGCCACTATATTTTTGCTGTTTTGGAAGTATGCCTCACATATACATCATCAACATTTTATATTCACCCAGCTTTATATGGAAGTTGGGATGTAAAAATTTGAAGCTGACTAGCAAAGTGGCTGTTTTAGTTGCAGCATTTTCTCTCTGAACTCATTGGAAAGATTTTAATAGATTTTCTTCCAAGATAGGCAAGTACTCGTAGAGGCAAAGCAAAGTGCTGGTATGTAGTTTCAGAAATCTGTTGACTACATGTTCCCATATGTGTTCCAGGAAATTCGCATTTGGACTTCAGCACAATTCAAAGTTATGGTAGTGCTATCCAACACTTTTTTTGGAAGGGAGTTTGCTTGATACCAACATAAGCCTTGCCAAAACTCAGCAGGCCAAATCCTAGTTCTGGAATATGTGGGAACCAAGAGATCAGCCGTTAAATGACGAGGGCTGTATCACTTTCGCTTCTCCAAGAAAACAAATTCTACCTAATGGTCTAGAAGGTTATTTTGAATATAACCAATAATCTTTTAAAAACGAAATGTCTCTTTTGTGGCATTTTATAGGGCATATAACATTTAATAATGAAAATGTACTATTACATTTCTTCTTCTGAATGCTGGCTAAAATATTTCAACTTTTAAGACTTAATTATATCTGGCCAGACATGTGCAATTATGCTTACCTTTAGAAATGAAAACCCACTAGTATTTGTTGAGTGTATTAAACTAAGTTAGAAATTCAGTCGTTTTATGGCTAATCTGTGTCAAAACCACCCTGGTTAAAATGATGAGCTTATCATTAAACTCATTATAGAATACAGAGTTTCTCACCTTCCTCTAAAATGTTGCTGTTAACTTGGCAAACATTTGTGCATTAGAATTATAATAAGTGTAATAAAATAAGAAATTGTAAACCACAGTCAATCTATGAATGTTTATTTCTTTTTCTGAGAATAAACTATAAAATCTATGTTGAAAGTGATCTCAAAGGTCAATGGTCAAGTACGCAGGCTGTAGCAAAGGTAAGGCCAAGCCATTCAAGATGAATTGTTATCTTTTCTATTAAAGATCCTGAATACACGCTCTGTCTTCATAGTTTTAATTCCTATCCACCTAATGAAACATCGTACAAAATCCCAATTATGACCTACTCTGATCAGTTTTCCAAGTATTTCTGCTAACTTTTCAAACTCTTTCATCTCGTCGTGCTGTAGAACAATTGGTTAACATTCTCTTGATAATGGCCTTTCACATTGAGACTAGGTAAAGCATCCTCTTTATCTTAAACCACCTTAACTTCTTTAACTATGTTTAATAAGAATTACCTTCTGTTCTTTCAATAGTTTTCTCTTAGACTCTGGAAATTTTGTTTTTAATACCTCTCTCAGAAGGGGG